>NW_013952544.1:796265-808858 GCF_001266775.1 Austrofundulus limnaeus
CTCAATGACAGTCTACACAGGGATCTATATTATATCCTGAAAAGGTTAGACAACCTCCTGTTATGTCAAGTCTGAACACCATCAGTAAGAAAGCAAAAGTGATTTTCCTGTCTAAAAAAAATCCAGGGACGCTTAATCAACTAGGTAAAATTAGAGGCTTTAAAATCTGTCATTTAAATATGAGAAGTCTTGTACCTAAACTGGATGAATTCAAAGTAATACTTGCTCAGACACAAGCACATGTTATGGYTATATCAGAATCATGGCTGAATCCTGTTGTACCAAAGTCGTTTCTTTCAGTTGAAAATGATTCATTGTATCGTAGAGACCATACTGATAGGCTTGGAGGTGGTGTTGCAGTTGCAAAAAAAGCTAAATGTAGCAAAAAGGTTAGCTAAAAGTAAAAAAAAAGCTATATAAAAGGAAACTAAAGGTCAGCTATAGGCTAAAAGTAGCAAGAAGATCTCAAATAGTTAGCTCAAATCTGATAGTCACAAATAGTTAGCAAAAAGTAGCAAAAGGTTAGCTATAAGCTAATAGTAGGAAAAAGGCTAGGTAGAACTGTCAACATGTTAGCTTAAAGCTGAAAGTAGCTAAAAGAGCAGTGCTACCTAAAATTGGCTAAATGACTAGCTAGAAGCTAAATGTAGCACAGGAAGACAAAAACAGAGCCAGTAGCTGAAGCAGATTTGAAAAAGAAGTGCTTTTCTCTGTGCGTTTTTGTGGGGAAAATATTTGTAAATGAAGTGTAATATTTAAAAAAAATCACAGAAGTGTTAAAAACAAAAGTGACAACACCTGTCTCCAGCATGATCTAAACGTTTTGACATATAAATGATTAAAACAGCACAAATAAAAAAGAAGTTATGCTGACTCAGCATTCACAAATATTAAAAGTCCTGTCAGAGTCAAAGAGACGGATCGCTGCTGACGGTCTCTACAAAGATTCTGGACCTACCGATGAAGAGCAGGGTGAAGATGATGATCAGCTGGTACACCCCGTGGCCCAAGATGTTCTTCATCATGGTGAGGGAGATGAGTGGGTTGTTGCGACCGTAGGGCTTTCTGAGCAGGAGGGCTTCGGTGGGGGGCTCGGTGGCCAGGGCGAGCGAAGCGAACGTGTCCATGATCAGGTTCACCCAAAGCATCTGGACCGCCTTCAGGGGAGAATCCTGCAGAGACATCACCCACCACAGCCTGGTCAGAAACCCTGCCTGTCACATTGAGTCAATCTATTTCTGTGTTTGAGCTTCACTCCATGCAGTTTCTGTTCACCGGCTCTCTTTTAACCGCAGAGTTTTGCAAAATCKACTCCTTTTCACACATATTTCTGCAGCTTGACGTGTGCTCATCTAAAATCATGTAAATCTCTGGAAGTGTCAGGACACTGCTGCTTACATAAGCTTGTTCTAGAAATGCAATAAAAGCATTTTAACAGCTCCTTTGTCGTGGCCGATGCCAAGTGAGTGATGCTTCCAGAAAGTGACATTTGTGTGTCTCCGCYACGCTTATGTGCGCAGGAACGCACACGTGTCAGCATGCATGTGCGTTTGTCTACCTGAGTGATGCAGGCTCCGGTGAAGGCCACRATGACGGCCACTACGTTGACCGTGAGCTGGAACTGCAGGAACTTAGAGATGCTATCGTAGACGTTTCGCCCCCACATCACCGCCTTGACRATGCTGCTGAAGTTGTCATCAGTCAGGATGATGTCCGACGCCTCTTTGGCCACGTCTGTCCCCGCRATGCCCTGGCAGAGATTGAGACGGAGCGGAGAGGGTTGACGAATCGCGACGTGATTCATGCGAGCATTCGAGCGTCCAAATGACTCGGGAGGGCGACTGGCTCGGTGTCGCGCCGCTCTGCCTCGGAGGGCTACAACTTGGTGAGAGCGAGAGCAAAATTTAAGCTGTTCAAAACACTTTTGTTTACAGATAAATCTGACATTTTTCATGGGCGTTTGTTCCAATTCCAAGAAAGTTGTGTAAACCGTAAACAGGATGCAATGATTTGCAAATTACGTGGAACTTCATAAATTTTAGAAAGGCACAGATTCTGGTTTTAGGACCGATTTCACAGATTTCTGGTTATTGAATAGCTACAGGTCCTGATTTTCTTTCAATGAATTAACCCACACAAAGTCGTCCGTATTCAAGATTATCTGCTGTYTTAAAATKAATACATCYTGAAAGCAATCTAATCCAGGGGTCCCCAAACAGCATTAGATCTCACCCGAGAGTCGGGGACTCCCTTTGAAACCCACAAACAATGCTACAAAATATGTCAAGAAAAATAGCATTAATTTTTTTCACTTTTATTCACTATTCAATAATTATTTCATTTGTTTTGTGTAGGGATTTTATTAAATAACGTTATTCCCACTGAAAATAATTTTTCAACAATTTGTTGCTGACAAGAACAGAACAAAAAAAACAGATAAGATAAGATAAGATAAGATAAGATAAACCATTATTGTCATTGTTCAAAGCACAGTTCAGAACAACCATTCATAAAGCTCTCTTAAATAAAATTTCAGTATATTATTACAACTATATTTAACAATGATTGAAAAACAGATTCAATTCTATGAACACAATTTAAACCATTTATTTTATAGACGAAAGAATATTAGTTTGCTTTTGTTTATATTTTGTTTTTGTTGCAGATGCGTATTTTCTTATCTTCCCTCCAGCTTTTTTTTTTTTTTTTTGTTTATATTTTGTTTTTGTTGCAGATGCGTATTTTCTTATCTTCCCTCCAGCTTTCTAAGGCCCCCTTTATGGCGCCCATTTTGAAAATGACTGATCTAATCTATATACTGACAACATGCATTGTTGTCGAGATTAAAAGAAAGAAAATCAGTACGGTATAATTTTTTTTTAAATATCGATGTTTCGATTTTTATGCACAGCCCTACTCAGAACAGTTCTCTGCTTCAGTGTTCTATGGTTTGTCCGTTTCAAAATAAAATCACATAAAGAAAACAACTGTGCTGTTTTTCTGTTTTCCCATTTTTAAAACCTAAATGGAAACATGGAAAATCAGACTAATTAAAATCAATGTTTGATTTTTGCTTCAGTTATTATCCAGTGGTGGGAAGCACTAATCTAAAAATTAGTTCCACTAGCCCTAAAACACTAACTCAAATATTTAGGTCCCCTAATTCTAAAGCACTAACTCAAATATTTAGGTCCCCTAATTCTAAAGCACTAACTCAAATATTTAGGTCCCCTAATTCTAAAGCACTAAAATAACCCAGTCAACCCATGAAAATTCTTCAACAAACATGTCACATATTGACATGTTGCTCTCTTAAGAYTTATCATTGACATTCCACAGCTGTATTTCAGTTCATATATTGTCAATATTGTCACCTAGTGGATAAGTGACAAATATATGAACAAAAAGTGTGACAGCTTTCACCTTCAGTTAACAATAAAGTTGATCAATTATATTTACAGACCTCAGTTAGTGGTTCTAAATTTGGTCTATAAATTTAGCAAGTGCTAATCCACTAATAAATTCTAAAATTAGAAAAAGCCCCAAAGCACTAATCAGGAAATTAGTTCTCCTATTAGTGCTTTAGTGCTTTAGKGGAACTGTGCCCACCACTGTCTAAATCCAAAATAAAATATACGGTTGTTTTAATTTGTGGCGATACTGGAGATGAAGAAAGTTTTTAGTAAGTGGYTGGAAGACTGCTTAAAAACAGCAATTATTCCTAAAGATATTGGCAATGGCAGCACTCGAATCCAGTTCTGCAGAACTTATATTAAAGCAGTTTTCTTCACGGTAAGATCATCGGCTCTCAATGCGGTTTTGACTCCCTCTAAATAAGACAAACATGTCCACGGTGAGACGTGAAAACGTAATGCACCAGGAGTTCAGGACAGGATTTCCGGTTCCACCAGAAAGTAACAAACGGTACACTAACAAAGTATAATGATTGTCATTGCTTCAACCATTAAAATAAAAAGAAAACAAAACAGCATTTTTTAATGTTGCAACTGTCATTTTTCTAATTAGTTTTCACACAAAAATTTAGAAAAAGCCACATGTACTGTAGCTCCAGAGCCATGACTCGCCTGTCTCACATTTTTTTATGCATCTGCCAAAACCACAAGACAAACGCAACCCGAGGAGGACTTCAAAAACCACACAAACATTAAAGGTGAATAATATATCAGGTTACCATGGCAAAGCCCACATCAGCCTTCTTCAAAGCTGGTCCGTCATTAGTCCCGTCTCCCGTTACTGCGACAACCTGCCTCTGCTCCACGATGCTGCTGTCAATGATGCCTGGACACATGCAGGAAGAGAAAAACAGGCTCACGCTGTGCACGTGGAGACGTTTAGGTGTTTTAGTTATCACCGGTGAGCCCTCACCTTTGACCAGCGTGTGCTTGTCGGTCGGCGAGGATCGAGCCAGCACGCGCAGCTTGGGCCAGATTTTATCGATGCGTTCCTGCTCGATCTGCACGTGAGGAAGAGAAGCACGACAAGGGTCATCGTCAGCATCATTTCACTAGATGCCACTGCAAACCCTGAGCTCGTTACAAAAATGTGACGGAGSAAAATGGATGGAGGAGCGACAGTCAAACGGACTCGCTGCCGTTCAGTGAGCCACACAGAGCAGCTGCAGAATCACCATTTACACACAGCATTTAGATTTAGAAAAGCAAAGACACTAATTGGCTGGATGAGCTGAATTGTTGCTTTTTGTTTTTTACTATAGATCACGTGTCAAACTCAAGGTCCGTGGGCCTGATGTGGCTCACCATAGCATTTTATGTGGCCCACGAGGGCGTCAAAGATGTATTAAAGGGGCAGTATCATGTAAAATCAACTTTTAYGAGTTTTATATCATGTTATAATTTTATCCTCTCATCAAAAACATGCCCAGAGTCTTGCTTCGACTCTTTCATGTATGTTTGAGAAATCCTGTAGTGTCCTGAGGCAGCAGACTGGGGAGCAAAAACAACCAGTTGGGACTAGAACCACCTTTAGGGATCAGCTCCTCCTCTGGGCTGTGTCTCCAAGCTGAGCTTCCTCATCACAGAACCAGAAGGAGGTTCTTAAAGAGACAGAGGCCAATTTCAAGGTGTTATATGATGATAAGTCAAGTTTAATTTCTATTTAAACRTATAAACAGCATTTTAAAGTGCCTGTGACGTCAAATTTTTGTAATATAWRTGAYAGCATTTTTAGAAAGAGGACATCGCTAAAATATGGCAAAAAAAATTTCATGTCGCTGAGATGAACAGTTGTTGAGATATTTGCCTGTGAAGTAACAGGAAGTGATGTCAAAGGWKAATGTCTGCATGTGAACAGAGCGTTGYTACAACAGCCAACAGCYCAGACTGTAGARAAGAATCTGATGTTTCTTAAGATTATTTTGAGTCACTATCAGAGAGGTGAAGAGACAGAGTTTAAATAATATTGTTTCAATTAACAAAGACCAGAGAGTTTTCTTTGTTAGAGAGTTCCCCTTTGATGTCACTTCCTGTTTCACTTTGGCTGAGTCAAGTTCAAAAGAAAATATAACAGTTATGGGACAAAATGGGTTAAATTGTGTGTTATTCCAACTTTCTTAAATATAAAGATGTTTTTTTTACTTTTTGTATTTGAAGAATATGCATGTCACAGGCACTTTAATAACAATTGAATGTGACATAGTTACTTTATTGAGGTAAAGAATTTAAATATATGCCTGWGAAACACATAATGTTGCCCCTTTAATGTTTTAAAATAAGCTGCTTTAAACCATAAACTGGCATCCGCCAACTCAGTGGAGCTGCACCGGGTTCAAAAGTAGCCATCAGCCAGCAAAATTCATGTTAAAACTTCTACTTCGATGCATTTTCACCAGGTACTTTTGCTTCGGCCCAGTTAAGTAGGAATTTCCTACTTACAAGTCAGAAATTTAAACTGGAAGTGGGAATKTCCTGTYSGAAAGTGGGAGAATTCAGAATTCAAGATGGCAGCTAMTTACCACTTCTCAACAGTGAGTAAAACTCTCTTATTTTAATAGTATTTCTGCATTATCTATTTCACATTTAGTCAGTCTTACATGCAGTACTTTTCAGTATTTATAAGATGCGTTAAAATGCTGTTTCTATGCAGGAAATACCAGGTAGAGCAGTTGTTTGTTAGCGGAGCTCAGTTGTAGCTATGAGACGAGAAACGTGACGTTTCGTGTTTAGTCGAACCCCTGCTGTTTGACCATTTTAGCCCTGAAGCACACATTGATTAGGTTCTTTTGTAACTCTAAATTGTTGTGTGAACGGTTGTTTGTCTCTGTGTGTGTCCCTGTGATGGACTGAAGATCTGTCCAGGGTGTCCCCCACCCAGGGGCGCCCCCAGTTTTATCCTCTTGAATACCTAGGTTTTTCCTTTTTCAACTTCCCAAGCTACTTAGGAATAGAACCACATAAATGTAAAAACAAACGCTGATTTTATTTAACAATTAAGAGTTAAAAACATTAATTTATATTTGGTTTAAAATAAAGAATAACAAAATAATAAAAATCTAGTTCCTCTGAATCAGGACAACCAGTCTAAAACCAATGTTCTCAATTAAAGATGGAAGTTCTCAGGAGGTTCTATTCATAGAAATATATTTAATTAATATTAATTAAATTAATTATATAACTTATTTAAAATTAGGCAGTACAGTGGCACAGTTGGTAGAGCAACATATTGSCTCTAATAAAGAAGGTTGCTAAATCAATTTTCTGGGTTGTGTTTACATGTTCTCTCTGTGCATGAATGGGTTTTCTCCAGGTACTTTAGTTTCTTCTTACAGACCAAAATCATATTTACTAAAACTAATATGTCATGAAAAAATTAATAAATGAATAGTTTGGGATAATGCTACAGTAGATGTTGTATAGAACTGTATATAGTATATAGTCTTTATTTCCAGTTTTGAGTATTTATGATTAGTTTACAAAGTAAACATCAACAAGCAAACAAAACTGTTTTAACAAACAAAGATGAGGCTTTAAAATTGGGAAAGTTTGTTYATTTTAAATGTTTTTAAAATGCATATTTTGACTCTTTTTAAATAAAATGACAGACATCACTGCAATCATTTGTGAAGGGAAGTTTCCCCATCACATTTAAATGTTAAGTCATCTGAACCCCCACATCTACAATAAAAAATGAGTTCGCCCAGTGTTGTTTCTATTACTGAATCAACAAATTAATTCCTCTTAATTTATAGAATAGTACACTAAGTATTTTCTTATGTAGGTAAAAGTCTGTTTAACAACCTGCTAAAATACTCCAGAATGCAGGAAAATTGATTCAAAATTTTCTGAGGGAGGACCCCCAGACTCCCCTACCAGTGTGCCAGGTCTTCCAGTGTCTGTTATGGATATTAGTTTTGATGTGCCACCCCTGGTTTTTCAGTGGTCTCCCCGTGGCCCCCCCTGAAAAAAATCACACTAGCTGCGTTTCCATTAACCACAAAAATGCGCAAATTAGAATTTTGAAAATAAATTTGCTCAACGGAAACACGTCAATTGCGAAAAAAAACCTCCTTTTTTCGACAAATTGTTTTTGCGCTAGGATGAGGTGGTATTTCGGCCGTATCAAAATTGGTGTTTTTCACAAAACTGCAATGGAAACACTTTTTTCGCATCACGGGAGTCACGTGACCAACTACTGGTGAAAAAGACGACGACGAAGAAGACAACAGGAAGTAGAAGCAGTAGTAAACTCACCGACTACAATTTCCCAAAAACACAGCACACGTAGCCGCTCCCAAGTATAAGGGACTTGTCGCTCAAAAGCCTCGATAAAAGACGCCGACGTCTCCTCTGATGATGAGCRCTAGTGTCGCGATAGCAATTATGCTATGTGTTTACATCCATCGCCGCCATGTTTGTAATGACTTATCACAAGAACAAACGTATTCACGCGTGACTTTAATAGCATTTCTTTCTTAATGGAAACACCGCAATTGCGAAACTGTGTTTTTCAACATTAACAGAATATCGACAAAGTTTTGCGCACATTTGCAGTGGAAATGCAGCTACAGTGACTCCTGGTCGTGATAAAATTTGGAATTCCGAAACATAAAATTGATTAAAACAAAAATTTAAACAATAAAACTGATTATATTGATTCATGCTGAGTCAGCAAGAATATCTTGGTTGTGTGTTGCTCCTCTGTTAGCGGATCCAGATGTTTGACTCTGGCACTTTAATGTCCAGTTTTCACTCCTGACATTCGACCCGAACAGACCCGGCCTTACCTCCCCTTTCTCGTTCCTGATTCGCCGGTTAAACTCTTTGCCCTCCAGGCAGATGAAGTCGTCTCCGGGGTGAATGATGCCGCACTTGGCGGCTATGGCCCTGGCCGTGTTTATGTTGTCACCAGTTACCATTCGCACTGTGATGCCGGCGCGCTGACACTTCCGGATGGCCTCGGGCACCTGGGAAAGGTCAAAGGAATTTGTCCACACAGAGACAGAACGTCAGGTCCAATTAAAACGCACGCTAAATGACGCGTGCACGAACTCCGACCTCGGGTCGCACGGGGTCCTCTATCCCCACCACGGTGATGCAGGTCAGCTCCGTCACGATTTCGGCCTCGTTGTCCCACTCTGGCTCTGGATTTGGCGCCAGGTCGCGATAAGCAATGCAGATGGTCCTCAACCCCTCGCACGCCATCGGCTCAATCACCTGATAATCAGTAAATATTACAAACACGATCAAACCGCAGACTTCTTGGCACAAGACACATCACTTCCATCCTCGTTTCTGAAGCCTAAATATGGTTGGAGGTGTATTTTTGATGGATACAGTGTGACGCAGCTGCAGGGAAAGACCCCCGGCCTGCTGCAGACGGCGCAACGTGATACAAAACGGAGGTGACATAAAGCTGCCACAACGCAAACCGAACTACTGAGCTGGAATCAAGTTGTGGAAGGAGCAGTTATTTTTCTCACGGCACAAGCTGTGTTCATCACGAGCCAAATTTAGATCCGTCAGTCAATTACACGGACTGCACGCTCCGAGAAAACACACAAACACGTGTGGYTTCCTGCCAAACGCTCGTCAGTTCGGCAGAGCTGGTGCAGCGAAGCCTTCCATAGATTCAGCAGGTTTTGAAATGCTGATGATGAGGTGTTTAAATGTGGAAAATGTTTTTGGTTATTTTCTGGTGGATTTTTGAAGCAAGAATGCTGAGTCAGCAAGAGTTTTTGCGAGAAAAAAAAACTTACTAATTTAAGCAGAAACGTGCGAAAGTTGTCGTTATCTTGACAGTTTGGGGATCTAACAACTTTATCTGCAGCTTTAAATGACCTGACAGCTTTTTGCTGTTTTATCTTTATTTATTTTTTGTTTTAATTTATCTTTGGAGCATAAAATGTCACCGCTCATGACTAAAATCGCTGCACATGAAAGAACAATAATTACACAGGAGAGGAAGTGGAAAATGTTCAAATTAGATCAGATGGACTGAAATAAAATAAAATCTAAGCTAAATCAAGTTTTCAGATCGTGGTTTCGTTTTCTGGCACCGAGACATGTTCATCACACAACTACCTGCCTCAGAATCCCACCAGCCTCACCTGTTTGACCATCTCGTCTCGGTCACGYGGGCGGAAACTTCGTGCTTCTCCGTTGGCGTCTAAAACGTAGGAACACCTAAAATAAAATAAAAAAAAAACAAAGAGGACGTTAACTTTTACCTCGTCGTTGTTCGTCGCCTCTAAACGTGAGCTGGTTTTGACTAACGTGTCCCCGCAGCACCGTCACTCACTTCTTCAGCATGATCTCAGAGGCTCCTTTGCTGTAGAGGCGGAACGTCCCGTCAGGCAGTTTGATCACCGTGCTCATGGATTTACGCACAGAGTTGAACGTGTACACCTGAAAGACAAAACAAAGATTTGTTACTTTAAAAACCTCCAAATGAGAGGATGATGGCTGCTTGAAGGGAAAATACAAAAAAAAAAAAACGAGGCATGACACAAGACTTTTTAGCACTTCTGACCGTGACAGAAACGATTCTATGATGACAGGATGTGTTAATATGAGTGCATGGATTTAAAATTTTAATTGAGATTAATCCCAAGATATTTTTGTGATTAATAGCGATTAACCTCACGATATATTTGCCATTAATCTTGATCAATCTCAAGATATTTTTGCAATTAATTGTAATTAATCTTAAGATACTTCTGCGATTTTTCTTGATTAATCCCAAAATATTTTTACAATTAATCACAATTATCCTCAAGATATATTTGCCATTAATCTCGATTAATCTCAAGGCATTTTTGCAATTAATCGCAATTAATCAAGATATTTTTGCGATTAAACTCGATTAATCTTTTGCGATTAATTGCAATTAATTTTAAAGATACTTTTGCAATCTGTCATGATTAATCCCAAGATATTTTTGCGATTAATTGCAATTAAACTCAAGATATTTTTTGCAATTATCTGCGATTAAACTCAAGATATATTTGCCATTAATCTCGATTAATCTCAAGACATTTTTGCAATTAATCGTAATTAATCAAGATATTTTTGCAATTTTTCTGGATTAATCCCATTATATTTTTGCGTTTAATCTCGATTAATCTCAAGGTATTTTTGCAATTAATTGCAATTAATTTCAAGATACTTTTGTAATTTTTCTTGATTAATCCCAAGATATTTTTGCGATTAATCGCAATTAATCAAGATATTTTTGCAATTAATCTCGATTACTCTCAAGATACTTTTGAAAGTTTTCTTGATTGACCTCAAGATATTTATGAGATTAATCTCTATTATTCCCAAGACATTTTTGCGATTAATCGATAATAATCTTGAATTATTTTTTTAGAACCGATTGCTGTGGCTGAATGCGAACGTTTGCATGTTTTATTTTGTCTTTTCCTTCTTATTTTCTGATTTCTAATTGTGTGTTTTTTATTTATTGCTAAAAACTGGGACCTTAGCATCTGTCTTTTGTTCATCATGGACTCAATTGGAATGACAATAAAAACTCATTATTATGCACAAAATTTTATTAAGATTCAAAGATGTTTGAMGCCTTTGTAGGTACTGTTTTATATTAAAAAATAGGTTCAATGCATTTTTAAGAACTTGAAACAAATAAGGCAAACCTGTCTTAGTTTGTCTTTTTTTCTTCCATACACGGATCAGTCTTTTCTGCAGAACCCTCTTCTGTTTGTTATGTTGGTTTTAAATTGAAGCAATATTTCAGGATCGAACTACTCTGGTGGTGAGACAGTTCAATGTTGCAGCGCTTAGAGGACCTGTTACACTATAATGTTTTAGACAACTTATGTCGACTTGTGAAAATTTTGTTATGACTATTTTACTCATGTCGGCCATATTTTCGATGTAATTGTTAGCATTACAGTATGTATTGGTCCAAAAGAGGCTTCCATTAGATTTTCTTTTAATTCCCTCTTCAGCATAGACATCTTTAATGTTGGACATAAGCTCGTCTAAGTTGTTTAAAACGTAACAGTGTGAAAATAAATCTTTGTTTTCAGCCCGCCATCAGGAAGACTGTTAAAATAAAAATGCCACAAAGAATCTGGTGACTTCCGCCATGTTTCTGTCCCAGCTGCACATTGCCACACAACAGCTTGACAACAAAGGCTCTCATTGGTTGAGACGCGTTTTGWTGATCTTTATTTATTGTATAAATATCTAAAATCAGCTGAAGGTGGATGTGGTGCCTGATTTCTTACCTTGTACAGTTTCTCCTCCGGGACCTGCTCTCTGACAGGGGCGTAGTCCCGCTGAAGGTCCAACACGAACCCCAGCAGGCCGCATTCGGTTTTGTTGCCCACCTGCTTGGCAAGACCGCCCTCCACGTCAGGCGGCTGTCGGAGAACGTGTTTGATTTTAACATTTGGATTTTAGAGAACGCGGGCAGAGGATTACAAAATGAGTAAAAAGAACAGGAAGTAATTTTCTTCTCTGTGACTCACTAAGATTTTGGAGGTGTAGGCGCTGTTGATGGCGATGGCGTTGACTAATAGATCCAGAGTGCGAGGGTTGATCTGTCCGGGGTCTGGGATCAGGCGGTGGTGCACGTCACCTRCAAAGAAACAATCCCATGTTACCACCTTCAGCAGTAAATTCTGTAAACATGGTGGCTGAATGCATTTCACTCATCTTAAACCTAAATTATATTCTGATTCCTGCAGATTAATCAGAATAATTAAGTATGGAGTTCACGGATGATTATAACTTTTTACCGATGTAGGTCTGCACCACAGTCATGCGGTTGGTGGTGAGCGTGCCGGTCTTGTCGGAGCAGATGGCCGTGGCATTGCCCATCGTCTCACATGCGTCCAGATGTCGAACCAGGTTGTTGTCCTTCATCATTTTCTGCGAAATGAGGAAGAGCAGAGAACATATGAAGGGTGGACGGCTCCGTGATGATGGATGGATGAGTAAAGAAATGTGGATAAATGAGGACAAAAAAGCTGGCGGGATAAATCCTGATGCCTTTCAAATGATGTCATTGTAGGGGTCACCTCGAGTGAAGAAACAAGATTTACTGCCTCGAAGCAGGCCTCAGACAGGCCTGACGACAGGACAGGAACTCTG
>NW_013952544.1:809662-817468 GCF_001266775.1 Austrofundulus limnaeus
TAAGATGCTTGTACTTTTACTCAAGTATCACTTTGTGGTACTTTATACAACACTGGATGTATCTGAAATCAAGATGATGTGGAATCAAAATGCAGTTTAGTTTGATCAAGCTTGACTTAATCCCTGATTTGATGTGATGGGTCACAAATAACCTTTTTTTAAAGTAGGAAAGTCATATGGCTTTTCAATATAAAAGCAAAAAATAAAATAAATTAAATTAAATTAAATTAAATTAAAAAGTGGAGATAGTTGGGTCTACCTTGACAGAATAAGCCAAAGAAATCGTGACAGCCAGAGGCAGGCCCTCAGGTACAGCCACCACCAGAACCGTGACTCCAATGATGAAGAACTTGACGAAATACTGGATGTATATGGGCGTGCACTCCGGTAACCACGTGCGACCTGCAGCACACAGAAGACACCATGTTCAGGTGAATTTAAATATTAAGATAGTCAGATGTATAATTTTGTTCATACAAACCTTTAACGACAAACGTGTTGATGACGAAGTACAGCATGAGGATGATGACGGTGATGGCCGACATCACCAAACCTGCGAGAACAACAACAAACTCGTGTTTGTGCTGGAAAACAAAAACCTAATTTTCTTTCGCACTACTATAACCAAAACTGAATGCACAAAATGTGACTTTTTAATCTTATTGAAGATTTCTGGTGCTACAAAAATTATCAAGCCTGAAATTGTACCAACTATGCTTATATTTATAAAAACAGTAAAACAGCTTTTACAAGATATTTTTGCAGTAAAGAAAAAAAATCTCTCCAAAGTGTAATTACATTCACCCAACACAGTGGCGGTAACACTTCTGCTAAACCACTAACACCGAATAGCAAAGCGAACTTTACGTTTAGCAGATTAGCGTTTTTGCTAACTTTGGAAACCGTTAACGGACAATCTAGCTTCTGCGACTAACTTTAAGTCTGTTGTGTTTGGTAGATGTAGAAAAATTTTTATGWGCTTTTAGCTAAGATTCTAACATTTCTGTGGATACCACACGTCTTTGTTTAAATGCATGCTATCACTTAGTGTTTCTGATCATTTTTTACCTGTTAAGTGGTTTAGCATTTGCAAAGCTAATTTAGTTAGCAGATTGTAGGTTAATGACGCTAAATTTGTTAACTTTAAGTCCGTTGTGTTTGGTGGACGTAGAATACCTAATTTCCCTCTGGGATCAATAAAGTATTTTTGAATTGAATTGAATTGAAATGTTTTTATGAGCTTTTAACCCAGATTCTAACATTTTTGTTAATAATACCTCATATGTTGTGTTTAAATGACAGATCTTGAGTTAGCAGCTATCAGTTAGTATTAGCTTCTGCTAATTTTAACTATTTAGCGGTTTAGAATTTGCAAAGTAAATTTTTTTAGCTAGCAGATTGTCGTTAAACACTATTTTTAATTATGCTAATATAGTTCCACTGAGTTCGGTGGACGTATAAATGTGTTTTTATGAGATTTTAGCCAAGATTCTAACATTTCTGTGAATAATACCACATATGTTTAAATGACAGATCTTGAGTTAGCAGCTATCAGTTAGCATTAGTTTCAGCAAATTTTCTAAACTGTTTAGCGGTTTAGCATTTGCGAAGTATATTTTTTTAGTTAGCGGATTGATGCTAAACACTCATTTTAATTCTGCTAATATAGTTTCATTGTGTTTGGTGGACGTACAAATGTATTTTAAATTTTTTTTTAGCTTTTAGCCAAGATTCTGATGTTTCTGTTAATAATACCACACATCTGTGTTTAAATGACAGCTCTTGATTTAACATCTGACAGATAGCATTAGCTTCTGCTAATTTTCTAAACTTTTTAGCGGTTTAGCGTTTGCAAAGTTAATTTTTTAGTTAGCGGATTGCCACTAAACGCTAAATTTAGTTYCGCTAATTAATTCCATTGTGTTTGGTGGACAGAGAAATGTTTTTTTTAAAGCTTTTAGCCAAGAATCTGATGTTTCTGTGAATAATACCACACGTGTGTTTAATTGACAGATCTTGAGTTAGCGGCCAACAACTTTTTAGCGGTTTAGTATTTGCAAAGCTACATTTTTGTTAGAGGAATGGTTAGTTATGCTAACCTTTTGGTTAGCTGTGTCTGTACACCAGCTTCTGAACATTGCTTTACCTTACTGTGTAAAATAAAACTTCCTAAACTAGTGATAAAAGTGTCTGAATCAGTTTAAAGATTTTTTTTGATATTTTGTATGAGGGTTGAGTTTCTCAGATTCTATAAATGGAGATTTTTTTCCGCCTGCTGATGTTTCCGCGTCACACGACCCCACCTGTTGAAGGGCTGACATTCGTCTACCTGCTTTGCCGATCTGAACAGCCAGTTTGGTGAGCTTGCCCTGCAGCACACTCTTCTCTTTCTTCGGCACGCTGGTCTTCTTCTTCTCTCTGTCCTCCACCTCTCCGCCCTCTGCGCTCTTCAAGGGTTGCATCTCCATGGCAACACCCCCATCCTGCTTCTTGGCTGGAACAAACACACACATATAAACACATTTAAAACACATTTACTTTAGTGCTGCACTTGATTTGAAAAAAAAAAAAAAGAAAACTCCAAGAGAGGATGATCAGTCTCTAACAGATCGGACAGACAGTATTTATTTGTGTTACTGTCTCCTCGTGTCATCTTTATGAATTTGTTGTTTAATTAACATTTCGTCTGTTTCCAGATCTGATTGGTCAATACTAAAAATCAAGCTCCGCCTCCTAGATGAGTGAAGAGGAGCGAGGCGTTGATGATATGAGGCTCCAAATGTAAAATAAAATGTTAAAAAATGTCACCAACACATGTCAATTATTTACTGTATCTCATTTTGACCATAAAATCCTAGTTCAAAAAAATACACCTGCATTTTATTGTTATTTAGCTCACCGTTCTTACATTCTGTTAGTTTTTACTAAATGTTGAAATTAAACGCTAAGTCTAAACGTTAAATGTTAAATCTAAATGTAAAAATTGAATCTTAAATTTTGCAGCTAAATTATGAAGCTTACATTAAAAAATTTGGGATTTTTATCAAATTTTGTTCCTGCAACAAAAGCAAACACTAACGTTGCTAATGTTGCTAACGCCACTGAAGATGGCGTTTAAAGGCACAGTGTGTAGGATTTTGTCAATTCTTTTAGCCGAAATTGAGATAATCTCTAATGACAATAATAAAAAACATGTCTAATCATTGCAGAAAAAGACCTTGTTTTATTATTTTTACCTTATAAAAAGCTGTTTATATCGCCATGGTCGCGGGTCGCCACTACAGGCAGCCGCCATCTTGCACCTCCATCTTGTCTACGAAGGCTCATGAAGGACAAACTGCGGTGGCGGCGTCAAAAACGGTTTTAGTTGTAATACTATTAATGTAATATTTGTTGTCTGTCATTGTAGCTGGGATAATTTTACTTATTAAAGCTCATAATCTTACCACTTGAAACATCACTAGCCCTGAAGCTGCTGGTAGACATCGCGGTTGGAATTATCAAAGGTTTTTGACACCTGAGAGACACCGTAGCAACTCCTTTGTGTTTGGAAGTGGGGGGTGGGGGTGGGGGGACCAGGGAGGATGATTCAACCACTCAACCACTAGATGTCGCTAAAAACAACAAATCCTACATACTGTGCCTTTAACCTTTAAATTGAAAATGTGTTCTTTGAAAACAATATGGATGGAACCCACAGTCCGGCAGTTTGAARTGCAGCATGGACACCRGCCACGACYGCAAGTTTAAAGTCTTAAGAGAAGCGTTAGCAACTTCAGCAGTGTTAGCAACTTTAGCAGAGTTAGCATTTGTTGTTTTTTTGTTTTGTTTTGTTTTTTGCAGGATGATGACATCACACCAAAAGCTGCGCATCAACGAAAAAGGTTAGGCCAAGTGTTAAATAAAAATTTTCAAATGTCACTAATCCATTTTCAAACRTTTTGAATTTAGATTTTAAATACCATTTTCAGAAGCGTTAGTAGCATTTGCAGCATTAGTAGCATTCGTAGCGTTAGCAGCGGTCAGCGATGGYRTCTGTCAAGGATGATGACATCATCCTGGTTACCTAACACAGTCTGGCAGGTTGAAGTGCAGCTCGAACACCAGCCGCAACTGCAWGTTTGATAYCTCGCAGGGAATTGTTAGTTGCATTCAAGCGTTAGAGGCTGCTATTTTCTCAGGATGACGACATCACAACAAAAGCTGCAACAGCAAAGRTTAGGGGGCACGTGAAATGTGAAGAAAAAAATTTAAAAGTCATTAATATGTTTTCAAACTGCTGGACCACTTGTTCCATCCATATTGTTCTCAATGAACACATTTTGAATTTAGATTTTAAATGCCATCTTCAACAGCGTTAGTCGTGTTAGTAGCGTTAGCAGCGTTAGTAGTGTTAGCAGCGTTAGTAGTGTTAGCAGCATTACTAGTGTTAGCAGCGTTAGTAGCGTTAGCAGCATTACTAGTGTTAGCAGCGTTAGTAGTGTTAGCAGCATTTGCAGCTTTAGTAGTGTTAGCAGTTTTCGAAGCGTTAGCAGCGGTTAACAATGACATCTGTCAAGGATGATGACATCATCACGGTTAGCTAATGCAGTTAGTCCGTCAGGTTGGAATGCAGCTCAGACACCTCAAAACTGCAAGTTCATGGTCTCATAGGGAAGCATTAGCTGCGTTCAAGCATTAGCGGTTGCTAATGTCTCAGCATGATGACATCATAACAAAAACCAGTGCCAATGGCAAAGGCTGCGTTCCTTTCTGAAAAACTTGACCGTAAACTTCAATATTTCATGGTTACGTTTAGATTTACCCAATCAAATTTAGGATTTACATGTCCTATTTAACATTTAAATGTAACATTTGGTAAAAAAATTAGAAATCTGTTAGTGACATTTTTTAACATTAAACAGTTCCTTGCTCTTTCCGTTATAGACACCAGCTTAGCTTGCYCTCACATTTGTTAGTAGTAGTTAATAGTTAGCGGGGTTTAACCAGTCCTGTTTACTCAATTTTTGGGTTCTTAGGTTTAGTTTCTTAGATTAGGGAGGCGATCCAAACTTGGTGGTTTCAAAGATTCCCCTTTTATTTTATTTTATTTTTGTTTTAGTTTACCTTTGTTCTGATTGTTCTCCACAGCTCCGTCAGCTTGTTTCCCTGACAGAAACAAACAAAAAAGGGTGAGTTCAACAGGTTTATAGTCTGTGCCGTAAACAGATCACAGTTCTGAYTTTGGGACGGCCACACACTTGTACAAACAGAAAACCACAAATAAACGATACTACAGGGGGGAAATAAAGGTGCACTCATCCTCTTACAGCGGGTGGAAAAACTGAAAGACATTTTTTAGATGTCCATCATCAGTTACTGTCACTGTGGGGTCCATTCACTGCCTGAGGAAAAGGATGGGCAGAGAACTTTAGGCTCACATACCATTGGTGACTGTGCTGTTACTGGCATCTGAAGGGATGAGCAACTGAGTACTGTCCTCTGTTTGTGTGAGAAAGGAAGGTTTTGGGTGGGAATTTGGCACAAAAAGGGGGGTAAAAAAAGAGGGGAGAAAAATGAAACTTAAGCATGAAAGTGACCGCGTGAAGACAGCAGAAACCAAAGAGTGGAACGGCAACAATGAGAAAACAGAAAGCAGGCGTCTTCTCGGGGAGAAGCTAGCACGTTATGATATTTGTAGAGGTTTTAATGAATAATTTATTCCCTCCGGTCCACGAACCGATCCGGCTCGCTGAGACGATGCCGTGTTTGAGTGCAAAACGAGGACAAGAAGCGATGAGTCTTTATTTCTTTCATCATCGGCCAATCTGTCGCCGTCCATTACCGCCGTCCAAGGATGATGTTTGCTCCGTTTCGGGATGCTAACGACGCCAYGCGCATTCCCGTGCAGAGTGAGAGCAGCGGTGGAAGCTGCTAATGACGTTAACCTTAAGTGCTTCTGAAAGTGTGTGCAGCCTCTGTTGTCTGACTGCAGCCTGCTTCCAAAACAGATTTGAGAACAGACTAATGCTTCGTGCATTGACCAACCAACGCTCTTTCCTGAATGCCCCCCACCCCACCCCCACCCCTCCACTCAACACCACTGCCCCACCTCGCTGCTCTTTCAATAATTGATTGAATCTGCAGCCTCTCTTTCTCTCAGATTAAGGGAGGGGAAGGAGAAACAGAGTGAGGGCAAAGAGGCCAGGGTGGTGGGGGTAAACAAGATCTGAAAGGTGTGGATAAGCACAGAGATGAGGGGAGGAGGGGGGGTTAGGAGAACATGAGACAACGAGTGGGAAAGAGGAGAAACAGGAGGAGGACGTGGGGTAATACGAGTTTAACCCCTCGAGCTCCACGCCSCTGGTACTGGAAGCAAAACTGCACTTCCTGTTTTCTACTTCTTCCCACTTCATTTAAACACAGACATGATTAAGATGATAGATTAATTGATTGATTAATGAGTCCATTTTGTGGTATTTATTTAGTCACCCGCAGCTAATTATGAATGTTTGATTTACATTTCTTTGTTTCTTTTCTGTCACACAACAATTTAAAGCTTTAATGTTGGAATAAACTGCAGCCGGATTGCACTGAGCTTTACTAAAATCAGAAATTGGTATAGACCAAAATAAAAAAAAAACAAAACACAGAATTACACTGAAAAAACAGATTGTTGGATTTACTTAACTCAGTTATGTCAACAATTTCCACTTAACTGAGTTGAGTAAGTTCAACGTAACTTTCACAATTTATTTCAATGTAAATGTGCAAGTTGCTTTAGATTTACTCAACTCAATTTAGTGGAAATTGTTGACATAACTTGGTTAAGTAAATCCAACAATCTGTTTTTTTAGTGTAGTTCATCTATACATTAAATTAATATATTTAATGTTTTGTCCAAATGACAGAAACGGAAATAAAAAGGAATGAAACATTTTTGATCATTAACAATAACTCCTGACTAGTTTAGGCCCCAAAAGGCTGAAATAAGCTGAAAATTTTCAACCGTACGTTTTTTTTTTTCAATTTCTGTCTGATCGCAGGTTCAAAGAAAACTCCGGTTCTTTTTTCAGTCGCTCACCTTTCTTCTCTTTCACGTCCTCCTCCATCTCTCCAGCGCCGAGCAGCGTGAAGATGATGCCCGTCTGGGAGTTGACACCTACAGCTGTCACCAGCATCCTGCCCGAGCCCTCCATCACATGAGTACCTGAAACACACAAACACACCTGTTCAAAGGCAACTCCGCCCACATCAAGAACTCTGCCAATCACCCACAAGTTATTGTCTTTCTTTTTACATTCTCCGAGTGACCCGGGTCTTCCTCGGGATCTCTTTCCAGTTGGACGCCCACATCAAGAACAATCAGGTTTAAGACAAACTCCGCCCACATCAAGAACTNCCATGTTCAAGACAAACTCCGCCCACACCAAGAACTCCTCCAATCATATTCAAGACAAACTCCGCCCACATCAAGAACTCAGTCAATCACGTTTAAGACAAACTCCGCCCACATCAAGAACTCAGCCAATCGCGTTTAGGACAAACTCCGCCCATTTCAAAAACAGTGAATTACATTAAAGACATCGCCCACATCAAGAACCCCACCAATCACGTTAAGGACCAACTCCGCCCACACAACAAGAAACTCCCCCAGTGCACTGCAGAGACCCCATCTTGAAACAGACCGACAGAGTTCCCTACACTAAAGAAGCTGTGCAGATCAATCTGTAGATCTCACAATCCATTTTTCGTGCACTGATGAACAAAATCCAGAGATAATTAAACTCCTCCACTTGAGACAGAACCTCACTCTCAACACAAAAA
>NW_013952544.1:817567-819916 GCF_001266775.1 Austrofundulus limnaeus
GCTCTTCTTCAGCCTTGATAGTGATGCTAATCTAAAGAAACATCAGATCCTTCTCTACAGTCTGTGTTGTTAGCAGTTGTAGCAATGCTCTGTTTACATGCAGACATTMCCCTTTGACATCACTTCCTRTTAATTCATGTGAAAATATCTCAACAACTGTTCRTCTCAGTGACGTGATTTTTATTTTTTTTGGCGATATGTTATCCATGTTATATTTCCAAAAWTACATTCATAATTGTCACAAARATTTGATGGCACAGGTGCTTTAAAATGTTTACGAGTAAAATTTTGTTCAGAAACCTAGAATTTAAAATCTGAAACCACACCTGAGAGCAGCATGGGGTCTTTGTCCACAGATTTGCGCACGTGGTCCGACTCTCCTGTCAGGGAGCTCTCGTCGATCTTCAGATCGTTGCCTTGGACCAAGACGCCGTCCGCCGGCAGCAGGTCACCTGAAGGACGGATTAAACACATATTTGTGTCATTTTAYGGTTCAACTGTGCCAGCACAGCTCTGTCAGGACTTCCTGTTATTCTGTTCGATTACCTCTCACAATATCAGCAGATTGTTTTTGTGCAGATTCTGAATATTCTATTTTTTCATGGTTTTCATTATATAAAGCGATGAACWATTCATCTTAAATCTGAATTTATTTCAAATAAAAGTATCAAAAGGAGCCAAAGATGACAAGTAGGAGCTATTTTACTTATTCATAACCTCAGAATAATAAAAAAGGTAAACTTTTTGTGTTAATTTTCCTCCATTTTTACTTTAATCCATAAGATTTTCGTATTAAAACATGTTTTGTTGCTGAACAGAGACCAGTTTTTTTTTTTAATACTGTAAATAAAACTATAAATAAAGCTAAATGAAGCGTGTTTTTTGTACCGTATTTGACCTGAGCCATGTCTCCCACCACCATGTCAGCCACGGGGATCTGGATGACGTTTCCTTTCCGGACCACGGTGAACTTCTGCTCCTGCTCGATCCGACTCTGCAGACCCCGGAACTGCTTTTCTTTGGACCAGTCGTTGAACGCCGTCACCAGGACGACGCACACGACGGACAGCAAGATGGCGGCGCCCTCGATCCAACCGGCGTCGGCCTCCCCTTCGTCCTCTGCTCCCGCGCTCACGTTCCCGCACGCTGAGGAGACGAGACAGCTGTCAATCAAACCTTTACTGACACTGAGTTTGGATTTAAAGTTCATTTTTCRAAGGTTTAAAACAGAGGTGCYCTAAATCGGGTCCRCGGGCCAAAATTGGCCCACTTTGAATTACACAAAAGACATTTAGATTAGATTTAAGCACACTTTATAAGACCACAAATACTTGTATTTTATCAATTTCTGAAATGTCCCATGAGCCTTTGCTGCCAGAGCATAAGTCAAACTTTGTCCAAGTGCACCAGCTAAAAACAAACACACAAACAAACAAACAAACAAACAACTGCTAGCTTAAATATAAAAAATAAAAGGACTTTGTTTAAAAAGTATTTCATGCATTTAGCCTGCAGCCCTCAGACAGATTTTAATTTTGTTCCTCTCGGGGAAAAGTTTTGGGCACCCCTGGGTTAAACGCTTCTCAAAAAGTTAACACGTTTGAAGATGAGATGTGTTAGCATCAGTTATGTCTAGCTTTTTGATACATTTAGCTTAAGACATACTTTTGCTACATTAAAGCAAMTTTTTGATAACTTTTTCTACTTATAAACAGCTTTGTGTTACATTTACAGTAGCTTTTAGCTAGCCATTTGCTACTATTAAATTTTAGACATCCTTTTGMTAGATTTATAGCAGCTTTTAAATAACTTTCTCTACTTTTAGACAGCTTTTTGGTACATTTACAGCAGGTTTAGTTGACCTTTTGCTAATTTYAGACAGCAAAGTTTCTACAATTACAGTAGCTTTTAGCTAGCCTTTTGCTACTTTTAGCTTAGACATTCTTTCGCTACATTTACAGCATCTTTTAGCTAGCCTTCTGCTACGATTATATTTAAGACAGCCTTTTGATATATTTACAGGAGCTTTTAGATAATATTTTGCTACTTTTAGACAGTCTTGCTACATTTACAGCACCTTTTAGCTAGCCTTCTGCTACATTTAGTTATGTTTAGCTAGGCTTTTGCTACTTTTAGACAGCCTTTTGCTAATTTAAACTTTTAGACRACCTATTGCTAAATTTACAATATCTTTAAGCTAACTCTTTGCTACTTTTAGCTTTTAGACAGATTTTTTTCTACATTTACAGTAGCGTTTTGTTATCTTTTTGCTCCTTTATGATGGTATTTTGTTACTTTTAYAGTAGCTTTTAGCTAGCCTTTTACTACTTTTAGCTTCAACCTAGCTTT
>NW_013952544.1:821473-825214 GCF_001266775.1 Austrofundulus limnaeus
GTCTAATTCAATTAAAATAAATTGAATCAGATTCAAATGTTAATTGATTATTAAAATAATATACAAAATTTGTTGTAAATGTTCACAAGAAGTTTGGGATTGATYTGAAAATATATTTTACGGCGGGTTTATCTGTGAATTTGCTCAGAGCCACCAAGTCGCAGCGGGAGACTAAAAAAACGACACTTTTCTTACACGTTTTCACACCAAACATCACAACGTTCACAAACGCTGCAGGAGCATATGCTCATCAGCTCCATTAACAGCTCGTTGTTTCTGTGGGATTTATTTAAGACTATTCCCTTTGACCCGCCCCATTTTACTGTACAGTAAATATTTCTAAACTCCACAATCAGCCTGGGAGAAAAGAAAAAATAGTAAGAACMACAGCTAATTATATTTTTATGTCCAATATAATGATTTAAACAACTAAAACCCTGAGTAATACATTGAAACTGAAACTAGTTGGAACAAAGAAGGAAATAATTCTTGTCTGTTGATTTGCTGCAGTCATAAACTCGGTCACATGTTCTGATCATTGTTTTGCTGAGCTGCATTTATTATTTATTGTGGAAACTGTTGCCCTGTTCAGTCCTCCCTGTCAAAAATAAAACGCCTAGCGCCGCTTTTAATCACCCAGGTTGAAAACTATGATGATTAAATTTCAAGCTTCTCTTTAGTTGTTCTTTTCCGTTTGCTCTCGTTTTAATCAGGATTAGATTTCAAAACAAACATTAAATTTTACACTTTTCTCAGAMGTTTATTTGTTTTTCTTTGACATGAGGTGGAAAAAAAAAGGCCAACTGTCTGTGTGAGTTCAGATCTCAGGGCTTGCCGTGTTTTATTCTTCCTTTTAATAAAAACACATTTACCAACTGAAGAGTCTCACACAGAGGCTCTCAAACTGCCATTGTGAATAAATCGGGTCACTATGGATCCACTTTGCCGCTTTGCACAGCAGCTGGCTGCTCACACTCTCCTTCCAGCTGCGTGCAGCCGGCTCCCAGCGTCCAGTCAATAACTATTAACCCTTTACTCTGAAATTCCCACTGCAGAAGAATTCACAATGTTAAATGTCACTGCTGCTTTCATAAGTTGTTCTCGCAGCTAAAAAACCTTAAATAAACATTAAAATTAAAAAGAAATGGGCTTCGGTTTATTCTCCCACCACTCTCCGCCTTTCCTTACCTTCGCTTTCCTTCCCGGGAGGCTGGTAAAAAGAGAGGCCGAGTGAAATGATGGCGGCGACCTCCAGGATGATGAGGGTGACGTCCTGCAGGGCCTCCCACACCAGTTCCAGGAAGGTTTTGGGCTTCTTCGGGGGGATAAAGTTGCAGCCAAACGTTTGGCGTCGACGCTCCAAATCTGTCGGGTCGCCGCTGAGACCTGAAAGATCGGACAGGAAAAGGTTTTTTAACAGTTAGAGAGGTTTACATCAATCACAGATTATCTGAACGGGTCCAGGTTTAAATTATGAAGGAAATTAAAATTAACTTTCTCTTTAAACAAACAAAAAAGCATCCTTTCAGATCCTTAAAATTGCAATATAAGTATTTTTTTCTTTTTGAAGCACAAACAGTAACTTGCCTAACCTAWAAAACAGTGGCAGGTACAGTTCTGCTAATCCGCTAACTGCTGAACTAGCTTCTCATTTAGCAACTTTTTTGCCAACTTTGGAAACCATTAGCGAACCCATTACTTCTCGCTATATTAGATTTCACTAATTTTAAGCTCACTAAAGTGTAAAACTTCCATTTTAAGCCATATTTCCCAAAATAAATAAAAACTATCCCCTCTTACAAGCAGTGCAAGACGTGCCAGACATAGCATGTAGCATCTTTAGCAGCTAAAGCTACGTGTCAAAAGAAATAAAATAACAATTTACAATATTTAATTACAAAGACAAAAACTGACTACATATAACATATGKTAGAAAAAATATTTGCTATTTGTTGCTTAGCTAACTTCGAACGTTACAATGGTGGGCACAGCTAACCAAAATTTTAGCTTCACTAACCGGTATTTCTCTTACAGGAATATTAGCTCGGCTAACGCTAAACGCCTAACACAACTGTTACACTTCACACAAACCTGCTGGTAATTTTCTATTGGTTCAACTTGAAAGTGGGCGGGGTCATCTGTGGCAAATCAGCCAATCCAAAGCAGATTTATACCTTTGTCTAACTTGTGATAGTTCCAGAATAAAAGTATTTCTTTGATCGAGTTTGTATTTTTATAAATACGCTTTRAAGTTAGTAAAATGACAAATTTTCGTAGCCAATTTTAATATTTTTTTATTTAAATATTGTTAAATGTTATTTTTATTTCTTTTTGACCATCTTAGTTTGAAGTTTAGCTGCTAAAGATGCAATTTAATTCAGGATAAACGGCAAAAAAATAGAAGTTTAACAATTGTGAATTTTTTTGTGGACTTCCCAACCAATTCTAGTGTAACCTAATTCAGAGGAAGTTAGCTAATCTGAACAGTTTCCAAATTTAGCAAAATAGCTAACCAGCTAAATGAGAAGCTAGTTCTGATATTAGCAGAACTGTGCTTAACACTAGTAAAAATACAAACTCGAACTGGAAATGCTTTTATTCTGAAAGGGTTAAACTGGAAGTGTCACAAGTTAGACAGAGCTACAACTCTGGTTCGGATTGGCTGATTCCCCAGAGATGATCCCGCCCACCTTCAAATTAAGCCAATAGAAAACTAAAATTAGGTTTGTGTTGGTCCCTCCAGTGGCCTTAGTCGTTAGCATTAGCTTTCATTAATTTTTTTGTCTGTTTAGCGGATTAGCGTTAGCGGAGCTAAGATATTTGTTTAGCAGTTTAGTGGTTTTGCTTAATTGTGCCCACCGCTTTTTAAAAATAATAAAAAGTAGAGATCTGAAGCGATTTTTGATAAAATTTTGTGTTCTCTTCTCTTGCTCCACCCATGCTCACCTGCTCCTCTAATCATCTCTGGTCTAATAGATCAACTGTAGTTTACTGCAACAATAATTTTGTTTATTTTGTTTTGCAAAATAAAGTTTTACTTCTCCTCGAGTCTGCATACTGATCCAACGCTCCAACATCTATTTTATTCCCACATGTTTGTGAATTTTAATATAAACTTTATTTTTGCTGTTTTCTCTTGACATCGAGCTGAACTCTGGCCGTGTTTCGCCCACGTCGGACGTTAAATTTTTATTTTTTTTTCTGAAAGTTTTTCTCAAAGTTTCTGTTCTCTCGTCAGAATGCCTCTGCAGCATCCTGAAACCTCTCCCCCTCCAGCCTCTCCAGTTTCCATGGTGACCAGGATACCAGGTCCAGGGCTTCCGGCGTCTAACAGGTTTCTGCCCGGCAACAGGTGATGTCATTCCTCCAGAGTGGAGCCTTTCTTAAATTTTAATATATATGTTTTTTGATTGGCTGCCAGTGACGGGTGGAGGGGGTGGGGGGGGTCTGCTCACTGCGGTTGGCTGAAAGCGCGTCTGTCTTCACCTGCTGGTCCAAACCTGCTGCAGGGAGTCATGCAGAGGATCAACAGGGTTCAGGCCCAGGCGAGGCAGACAGAAAACAGGTGACCTTAATGCTGAGTAATCACTGAGAGCTGTTTCCTCTTTTCATTAGCCTCCCCCTCCTTTTCTTCCCTTCCTCCTCTTCCTCTTCCACAGCTCTCTCTCTCTCTCAATCTCTCCTTGATGTGTCCTTGACAATGCGGCAAGCTGTTTGAACGCTCCCTCCTCACCCCTCAGC
>NW_013952544.1:827043-830278 GCF_001266775.1 Austrofundulus limnaeus
CTCCCCCTAAAAAAACACTATGGCCACCCCTTGCCAAAAAGTCTAGCTCCGCCCCTTTTCTGTAGTCTAACCCCCCAAAAATGTAGTTCCACCATATTAGAACATGTCTTTTGGTCCCTATAGGGCAGGGATAATCAATTACGGTCCACAAGGTCCACAGCCCTGCATGTTTTACTTGTTTCTCTGCTCCAACACACCTGGTTTGAATGAATCAGGTTTCTGCAGAACTTGGAAGAGGTAATTCACTGACTGAATCAGGTGTGTTAGAGAAGGGAAAAAGGGCTGCGGACCTTGAGGACCGGAATTATTGATCCCTGCTATAAGGACTACTGCTCCTGATAAGGTAGGAGTTTATACTGAAAAAGGTCCTAAAAAGGTAACAAAAACCTGAAACACTTACATACACATTTGTATTTCTATCCTTATYAAGMCCGCTCATTGACTTCCATTCATTTCAAGTCATTTCTGCAGCCTAACCTCCAACCCAAAAATTAAGTTTCATCAAATTAGGACCGGTATTTTGATCCCTATGAGGACTACTGGTCCTGATAAGGTAGGTGTTTATACTAGAAAAGATCCTAAAAAGGTAAAAAAAAAAAATAAAAAAAAACCTCAAACACACACACCTCAAATACTTTACTAACAGTTTGAAACTCTCCTCTGTTTCTCCCTTTCTCTCAATTCATCCTTCTTCGTGTTGTCGACTCTCCGAGCCAACTTCTCGCTGCTGTTGTGTTGCTGGGTTACAAATTGGTCAGAGTGGGCGTCGCGCGGTACCACACCCCTGCCTGTTAGAGCAWCTCCATGCGAGCGAGCGCCGCCACACACAAACAGGCTAAAGAGACACTGAAACGTAACGGGTTAAACATCAGTGAGTCAGTGAAACTCTTCGAACGTTGTGAATCTTATTAAAACGTGTAACGAGTTGAACGACAAGTGTAAATTCAAATTAAATCAAATGCAACCGTTTGGCTTCTGCTCATTTTTAAAAGTTGTGTGCTACTTTAAGCTCTGCTGCTAATTTTAACTTGTAATAGTTTTGGGATTCTAGATGCGCTGAAGTACTTATAATAAAATCTGACCTGTTTAACCTCTGTTTCAGCTCTTCTTCTGGTTTAATTAAACTGGACACTTTTCTCTTTAGCGACACCTACAGTTCAGGAGGAGAACTGCAGCAGCRTCGAGTAAAACAGAAACAAACACTCCGAAAATGCGCTTCAACCAAACACTTTTTTACTCATTCTATAGTTAAAAAAAATACATCTTACTGCTCACTGTTACACACCTGAAGCTGGAAGGTTGATTGATTTTTAACTAAACCTAATTTTTATGTATTTTTATGAATTGTAAGTCACGTTTTATTAATTTTTTTCACAAATTTAAAATGAGTAGATGTTTTTTTATTAGGTTGTATATAATTAGAGTCAGTACCTGACACTGGACCACTCCTTTGTTTTGTGGGTTATATTTAATAGAATAGAATAGAATAGAATAGAATAGAATAGAATAGAATAGAATAGAATAGAATAGAATAGAATAGAATAGAAACAGCCTTTATTGTCCCACAGAAGGAAAATTCAGGTGTAACAGCAGCGGCAGGTACATCAACCCACAAAAGAACATATTGCTACGCAACATTGTCAGTAGTAGCGATAATAATAGAATTAAAATAATAATAATATTAAAATAAMTAATTAAATCACATTTGTTTTTGTTGCTCCTGTATCTGTAATGTATCGAATCACAAACCAACTCTGGTGGAAACCCAAAGATTTTGGTAAAARAGGTGTTCAGTACTGAGCAAAAGTTTTAAATTGGTCATTTTTTAAAACTTTTTACTTGCTTTACTTCAATACGCCAAACTGTCTTGTTATCTTATAAAGCCGTATTTTAGGAGACCTCTCTGAGGGTCCTTTTATGTTCTTTTTCTTTGAACATTTACTGCCTTTTCACCCATTTTATTTCACTCCAGTTCCTCAGGGTGACAGAAAACGAAACTTGCGACTGAAACCAAAGCCAAAGAGCTGAGAGCTGCATCACCCTTCAGCTGATCCTGCCAGGTTTTCAGCTCAGCAGCTCTTCGGGAATCAACTCACTGGTGCTAAAATTTTACTTTTACGTTTGTCAAATTGTGTTTAAGATCCCACTTAAAACTACTCTGGTTCATCCCCAGAGATTAAAACCCTTTTTTATGTCTGGAGGATTTACAGCCCGGAGTTAAGTGGCTTAACAAACATTCCTCTGAAAACGGTCAATTATTGGACAGAAACTGAGCGGCAAGGCAGCAAAATGTGCAAAGAAAAAAACTCTAAACGGCCTTCAGATAACCGGTACGTCTCTTTTCCCTTGATTTAAAGTCAAAATGTGGACGCAGGAGCGCTGCAACGTTTGGTTTTACGACTAAATCCATGATGTGAACGTCGATACATGCTCGCTGAGGCGCAGRCGGTGCAACAGGAAGCATAAAGCACCGAGAAAAACAGCCGATGTCGGTAAATCTGTGCACATCTGAGCTGCAAAGAGAGACGCCGTTAAACAGCCGTCCGTCAGTCGATTCGAAAGGCAGAAAACTGATCAGAAAAGCTTTGATGCTACAGTGAACTTCCCTGCATTTCTGCACAAATGAATACAACAACTAGTGAAAAATATCATCTGAATTAATTGTGACGGGATGATGAATATGTCACAAACTGCAGCCTCCAAAAATCCTCGTCCAGATCAATTAATGCTTCTTCAAAGTTCGTTAAAATGTCCGTTTGTCTCTGAATGTGCTTAACAGTCATATTTTATTATAAATAACTGCAACATAGACYGCACACAAATATCTAAACATGTTTAAAAGATTTTAATTACTCAAAATTGAAGAAAGAAACAGGATGAAAAGCTGATTTCATGCTGCAGAGTTGTAGTTTTATAATTAAAGATTTTGGTRAGAAAAGTAAGTTTGGACAATTCTGTAGAAATTCTGTAAGATGTAAATAAGTGAATAACTCTGATTTGTTAATTTTATTGTAATCTRTAAACTCTACTGGTTTTTGGATAAAATAAGATCTTTTTTTTATTTAACGGCAGCAACAGTTTGCAAACATCCAGGAACTGAGGAGACCAGTTCTGGAGGTTTTGGAGGGAACTGAGGAGACCAGTTCTGGAGGTTTTGGAGGGAACTGAGGAGACCAGTTCTGGAGGTTTTGGAGGGAACTGAGGAGACCAGTTCTGGAGGTCTTATTGTCCCATT
>NW_013952544.1:831169-840238 GCF_001266775.1 Austrofundulus limnaeus
CAAATATATATCAGCTGTAGCAGGATCATATGAATTCTGGCATTTTACACATAGTCCACCAGGAGGCGCCAACACAAAAGTCAGAGACTTCACATGAGATTWGGGCCATCTTGTGGGGGAAAAGCAGATTACTTCCTACTCGCGAGCCTCTGGTGGGGAAATGTTTTTTCAGGGATACAAACATTTTCAGAACACCGGTAGACGGCAGCCATTACAGACGAACGTGTGTTTGTTGTTCTTCCAGGAGCGGCCTGGTCACACGCTAATGTCATTAGTTCGCTATCACAGGACTGCCTTTTTTCCTCCTTTTTTTCACATCATGTCGCCTGCCTGGATCTGTTATTATCTTGCTCTGAAGAATGAAAGAGCRTCAGAGGTAAGCTCATTTGAACTGCTTTTTACGACGTGGTCTCATTTCCGGACTCAATAATTTTGTGAWTGAAGCCGATATTTCAGTTAAAGTACAAGTAAAAGTATTTATCCGAGTATAGTACTACCCCCCAAATTTATGAATGATTTTATGGATTAAATTTTACGTATTACTGTTGAATAAATACGGTACTTGCATCATTTCTGCAGTGATGTACAAGACTCCAGCCCAGAGTGCAGTCTCTCTCATCCAGCTGTGCTCTCACTCACTCACTCACTCACTCACTCACTCACTCACTCACTCACTCACTCACTCATCGTGACGCTGTGTTTGGAAGCCATGCATGCTCACCATCAGTGGTGCTGGACAGTAGTCTCTGACAGAGGCCCTCTGTGTCTCTGTAGCTGTCTTGGATCTTCTGCAGGGCGTCGGCGCCCCGGAGCTCCATCAGCTCCCTGAGCTCCTTCACCGTCACCCCAAAGTCTGCCCCCGAAATGCTGCCGTCTGCCCTCCCTCCTCCTCCGCCTCTGCCTCGAGTCCCTTTGGGATAAAACTCCACGGCGCTGTTTGCCATCTCGCCCATCGTCGCCGTTGTTGACATCTCAGGAAGTTTCTCGTCTCGCTTCTGTTCGGGTCTGCTCAGGTCCTTCGGTTGCTCATGTGCTCTTGTTTTGTTTGTTCGTTTTATCTAAAAGCGTGGGGATGAAACTCTCAGGGGCCTATCTTGGCCTGACCTCCCCACTGCTCCGTTAAACCTCCATAACAGAGGGAGGCAGGGGAGGAAGGGCGACGACTTCTTTCCCTCCGTCTCCTCCGCGACTCCACTCCGTCCTCGTGTCTGTCCCCCTCCCTCCGGGGTCACGGCCAGTCCATGGACGGGCCGACGGGAACGAGGAGGTCGACGGCGGACGGACGGAGAGAGGGGCGAAGGCGGCTGAGAAATGGCAGATTGGAAGCAGATCCAGATCCACCTTGGAGGTAGCTACTGCCGCACCACCAGGACCTGCGAGAGAGACAGAACCATTACAGAACCATTACCTCTCGGTCCTATCGATCTCACTCAGCTCGGCTCGAGAGGCCGAGACGCGTCTCAAAGTGCTTCACAGAGCAAAACCTTAAAGGAAACAAAATGAAACAGCACCTCTAAACAATAAGCATTAAAAAAATCATTTATTCTAACATTTAGTGAAAAACGAGATGAAAACCAAACTAAACTGAATAAATTTGAAAATTTGCACAAACKTGATATTTAAACCTGCATCTATTGATTTGTTTTGGCTCTGTGAAGTGTTGTAAACACAACACTGACATATTATATTCAGAAGAAAAATATAACAGGCAGCAGAAACTTAAAGTTCAGTCCAATAGTTCCCACTATTTGAATTAAAATAAAAAAAAMCTAAGATATGAGTGAGAGTGAACAAAGGGATGGGAGTTTTAAAAATATGTTTAAACTCTTAACATTTTAAAATGTTTTTAGGCTTTAAAAACTAATCATTTTACAGCTGCTCGTTGGCACAAACAGAAACAAAATGATGGAAATTATACAGAAACAGCCAAAGTGACTTAAAAAATTAATAAATCACAGCAGTTGGGGAGAAGTCTGCTGATTGTAGTGTTTTGTTTACATTGAGTGCATACCCACATTTGAGAATTGCATCACAACATATCTGCAAAACTACAAARCAATCTGCTTCAAACTGCAAGTTCATGATGTACTTTTTTCGTTTTAACGTCATGATTTTTTTTTTTTAAAGATGCAAGTTTTAAGTTCCTGCATCAACAGAAGCTCCAAAAAATAAAAAAAATAAAAATTCAAACTAAATCTCTCAAAGCGTGAATCACCCTCTGAGCTAACTCCCCGTCAACTCTCATGAAATCAAATCTTTTTACTAAAACGGACAAACTGCAGCGCCCGCCTCGGCTCTCGCCTCGAAGGAGAAACAATCTGCGAAACGTAACTTCTGCTCAAGAAATAAACACAAATTTTGATCTGAAGTTGAGCTTAAAGTCCGAACAGTTCCTCCTTCAGACATTTTCTGCAGTGTTATATGTAAGAAATGTTATTGTAACATTATTTAATATAATGTAATATGAAATTTCCAGTGTATTTATATGGTTGCGTCTGTATAGATGTATAAAAAATGTAAAAACAATTATAATTATGAAGGTATTTGTTATATAATACAGTATGTTTATAGGTACTTTTATTTTAGGTGTTCAAAACTGTAAATGTTAATAATCTCACTATAGATGGGAGCATGTGATTAACCTGTGAGGGACAGTTTAGAGATGGGAAACTGATGGCCCATGGGCCACATTCGGCCAGCGGGCGACTTCCATCCGGCCCGTTAATAAATTATTTTTTTTGGGAAGTAGACTATCTGTTCACAGGGTTTCAAGTCAAACTAATCAGTTTGTTTAGAGAAGCTGTCTGCCATGAAGGATTTTAATAGATGTCACAATAACACGTTGCACAAAGCTAAATATGATAAATTTACCAAAGTCGCATGTACATAAATGTTTTATATTCGTGTTTGTTATAATAAGAGTACAACTGTTCTACATGCATTTGAGCATGAAATATGATAAATTACTGCACTGTTGGATTAATAAATATATTATTTTACAAACATTTAGTTACATTTCGGGTAAGTGTGCAACACTGTGTGGCCCATCCCTGATCTAGCTGCTTCATCCTGCCCCTTCTCAAACTATTTTTTCAACCTCTTTTTATTATAAATACAGTTCGAGATGAAGACATTTTTCTGGCGAATAGACGCCACAGAAAACTGAATTCTGGTGGATTTTTTTTCTGTTCACATTCTCCAAATCCTCCTTCTGCTTTAGGCCTTAATGTCACATTTAAAAGAACTGTTCTATTAAATGGTAAATGGTACTGAGCTTATAGAGAATACAGAGAAATTACAGAATATTAGTTTGTTTGAGGCGAACTGTTGTAAGTAAAGAAGTTTCATTTTATGCTGCTCTGCATCATGTGTGACATCAAATCTCTGCAATAAATATAAATGCATCTTTAGAWAGTTAACACTAATATGTTTAATTTGTTGAGMTATCTGCATGTGAAGTAACAGGAAGTGATGTCAAAGGAGAATGTCTGCATKTGAACAGAGCGTTGTTACAACAGCCAACAACCCAGACTGTAGAGAAGAATCTGATGTTTAAGATTATTTTGAGTCACTATCAGAGAAATGAGGAAAAGTCAGAGTTCAAATTATRTTGTTTCAATAAATAAAATCCAGAAAGTTCATTTTCTTCAAGAGTTCCCCATTGATGTCACTTCCTGTTTCACTTTGTTAGAGCCAAATTCTAAAGGAAATCTGCCAGTTATGACAAAATGGGTAAAACTGTGTGCATTATTCCAAGTTCCTTAAATATAAAGATGTTTTCTTTGACATTTTGTATTTGAAGGATAATCACATCACAGAAACTTTAAGACTTTTGGGTCAGCTTCAGCTCTGTAACAGATTTTTGATAAGAGCAGTGTTTGCAAAAACACGTTGGACCGTCAGACATTACTGGCTTAAATTACAACTGCCCTGCGAAAAACTTAAACTCGTCGGACGACGTGCTTCTCAAACCTAGAAAATATCTTATTTACATTGAAAATCCTTGCGGATTATCTGTGTGTCCCACTGTCCGGGCAGACGTCTCCACCGGACTTTTATTTCAGTGAGAAAACAGAGATCGTCCGTGATTGGTTGGCTGCCGCAATGCGTTCTGTCCAGGATTTTGATTGGTTTAGGCACCGGAAGCCCTACGGATATTATTTGGCTACAGCAAGGTAAGCTAATTTCTTCATAAATTTATAAATTTGCGGATGTTTTCTTGTGTTTCTGGTATTGTTTTAGCATCATTTCTTAAAAGTATGTGATAACTAACAATACTTTTCTGATTATTTCTGATCAATTCTGTCGGTTTATTAGATTTTTTTCGAGCAGCATGAGTAAAACTTCTGGTAGAAAAATAAAAATCATTTATTATTATTTTTACTACTAGTCCAGCCGATCACAGCAATACTCTTTCCTCTCTTTTTTTATACATGCTTAAGTGGCTACAAAATGGGACCTCAAAGGCCACCAAGCCTGGAACCAAACCAAACTACAAAAKAAAGAAGTATTAGGAGTGAGGAAGATGTGGAGCAGTTGCAACAGCTTCTACTGCAGTGACTGTCTGAAGAGGACAGGGATGTGCCAGACTGTAGTGATTCAGATGATGATGATGCAGAGCTTTGATGAACAGGACTTTGAGAACAACTGTAGGAAACTAAAGGACTACTGCTGCTGCACTTTTGATTTTCGTGCCTCTTTTGAGGAAAAATTGACAGTAATTTCAATAATTCTGAACTGTAATCTGATATTTATTTATTGCTAATAAAAGTGTTTTGAGTTGAATCTTTATTATATCAATGAAGTTCYTGTGAGACGCTGTCATGTCTGCTAAACTGGCAGACGTGACTCAAAAGTGCCTCAAAAGTTTTCGCAAACACTGATAAGAGAAATAAAAACGTCTCTCTGCATGACTCRTTTAAATAAAACCCAGCATGTTTATCTGACACATAGGTCTGTCACGATTAATAAATCAATGAATCGCACAAGAAATTAAAATTMGGTYGATACTTTTCATTTGCCKGCTTGATGTCAGTTTAAATTGGTCTCCAAACAATATGATCGTTTATCGCAATAATTTCTGCCACGATTTATCGTCCGGCAACATTTGTTATGGCGACACGTCCACATGAAAGGAGCTCAAAGTCTGATGTTTCTGTTGAAGCTGTTTTTCACCAAATCCRAGCCCTGATGTTTAACTCTAACTCTGAAAGCCGACGCTGATCGTGCCCCAGTTCAGTTCAGCGGCAGCTTCATCCCACGTGAGTAATTAGCACCAGCTGTAAATATTCTCGGCATCACACACGACGTTCAGATTTTCTCCCTGTTTCAGGTTTCTTTTTTTTTTTTTTTAACAGAAGGATGAGCAAGAAATAAATAAAAAAAGAGGAGCAGAAGCTCATCAGTGATTCCTTTTCTTCTCCCTCCTCTCCACTCTTAAGCCTCCCTCAGCTCCTCTTCCTCCCGAGCTTCTCTCGGGTTAGTTTCTGAGTCACCCCCTGCTTCACTTTTGAAGCTCTCCATCTTCTACTCTCCGCTCTTCCATCACMAAGATCGTTTGACCCTTGTCGTTTCCTCCTCCTCCAACACCTTTTGTCACTCTCTTTCTGCTTCCTGCGATAATTTATTTGCCGGGCCAGTCGTGCCCGGCCCCGACGTCTTGCTCGCCGATCCTGTCCCATTTTATAACCCTCACGAGAGGAAGAAGGCGACCGCGTTCGGCACTCTCGAGCCCGCCTTCCTGTTTTGTCTCGGGAACTTTTGACGGCCGTGCAGAAATAACCATCACTCTATTAGTTACGCATTCCTCACAYGCACAAAACTGAAGCTGGCATCGCCCGGCGGATAATGAAGCCCACACAAAAAGAGCCGGACCACTCAGGCCCAGAGACGCTCTCAGGATGAGGTGGAAGGAGAAGGCCTGCCGTACTGGCCGACGCAGTGTTTGAACATGAAAAGAAGTCAGACAAAAGATCAGCGTTGGCTCTGAACGCAGCTCTGCTCCGGCCCTTAGAGGCTTATTGGAGTCATTTTTTTATTTCCTTTTTAGCAGAGAGTGGCCCATCACCCTCTGGAGGTTTCTTCTTTTTATTTTTTAAGGAGATGCTCCGGTGCACACGTGACGTGACTGAACAAGTTGAGCGAGCAGACACAGGTACTTATGCCCCTTTTCCACTAGTGCCACCTAGTGAAGTGTCGATACGGTCAGTGTTGGTATGGTCAGTGTCGGTACGGTCAGTGTTGGTATGGTCAGTGTCAGAACGGTCAGTGTCGGAACGGTCAGTGTTGTAACGGTTAGTGTCAGTGTTGAAACCAGACTGGAACGTCAATGGAAAAGCACCCGAAGGGCGAGCAGACACGGGTACATATGCCCCTTTTCCACTAGTGCCACCTACTTAAGTGTCGGTACGGTCAGTGTTGGAACGGTCAATGTTGGTACAGTCAGTGTTGGTATGGTCAGTGTCGGAACGGTCAGTGTCGGAATGGTTAGTGTCAGCGTTGGAACCAGACTGGAACGTCAATGGAAAAGCACCCGAAGGGTGAACAGACATGGGTACTTATGCCCCTTTTCCACTAGTGCCACCTAGTGAAGTGTTGGAATGGTCAGTGTTGAAATGGTCAGTGTCAGTGTTGGAACCAGACTGGAACGTCAACGGAAAAGCACTTTTCCATTGACGTTCCAGTCCGGTTCCAGTGGGTGTGTTTTGGGCATTTCCGCAGCCAGAAAATTGTCATCACAGGTATTTGCCTGATGGTGGCGGTAATGCTGTTTGGAGGCAACCCTTAAACGTAGCAGTAGGTTTGAACCGGTTTGAACCGCTCCTTCCATTGTGGTCCTTAATCGTGCGGTAATCACACTTCAGCGTTTTCAGTTTATCCCGATATTGGTTCTGGGGGTTCTCTCGTAGCCACGAGTGGCCATCAGCTCTGATAAACCCTTGAACACTTTTTCGTTGCGAGTTGACCCGTCTAGCTCGCTTTGAATTTTCTCCTCTGCCACCAAGCACAAGTGTGAATCTCTGTTTTGCCATTGTGAACGTCGCTGCGACAATTGAAAAAAAAAATTGCGCCTCGAGTTGTTGTTGTAAAGGCAGCTTAGACGCAATCAGTGACTCCACCCCCTAACCAATCAGTGATGAACAGTCTTCTGACGTCACATTTTAGTGTCGACTGGGACCGCTTGGAACCACAACAAAGTAGGTACTAAAAAAAAGGCTGCAATCCCCTTTCCATTAGTGCCACCTAGTGTAGTGTTGGAACAGATCAGTTTGGGTGCTTTTCCATTGACGTTCTAGCCCTGTTCCAGTGGGTGTGTTTTGGGCGGTTGGTGGAGGTGGTTTGTCAGTTTTTCGAAAAAAGTTAAAGCGCAAAATGAGAAATGGAAACACATTTGCCGAATAAGTTCTGAAATTTAAAAAAATTGCTTGAAAAATAGAATTAAAATTGAATGGAAACACGACTAATGTCGTTGCTACAATTGAAAAAAAAAATGGCGCCTCGAGTTGTTGTCGTAAAGGCAGCTCAGATGCAACCAGTGACTCCACCCCCTAACCAATCAGTGATGAACAGTGTTCTGACGTTGCATTTTAGTGTCGACTGGGACCGCTTGGAACCACCACAACTAAGTAGGTACTAAAAAAAGGGCTGGTTCTATGAATCTGGCCTAATTGAAATGGCTTGGAAMAGAACCGAGCCAGCCTAAACTGGTACTAGTGGAAAAGGGGGCGCACTCTGGCCTGTCTGCGGTCCACCTGTGTTTGAAGGGTCACCTCTACATAGCCTTCACATGTGGGCTGCTAACGCTGGCGAGGCGCCACACAGTCCTGAACCCCGGTGAGGGAATAAAAAAGCCAATGGAAGCCATTAAAATGTGGCGAAGAGATCTGCATTACTGTACAGCCCATTTAAAGCAGCGCCCTGAGGAGGAGGAGGAGGAGGGGGAGGAGGAGGAGGAGGATGGAGAGACAGAAAGTTGAGAACTGACACCCCCAGAGTCCCAAACTCCACCCACTGTAATTCTGATTCATGTGGCCCCAAAAGGTGTGCCAATCATAAAAACGACCTTTCCTGGTCACCTTCAGACGTGCCTGAGCCCCGTGTCTCCGCTCAGCTCCGACAGCAACAAGAGGAAGTCACGAGAAAAAGCCGCGCGCGTGGAGCCGGCTGGTGCGCCACAGCGTCCCTCCGCAAGGTTACCGGCCCGGCCCGCCGGCCCTCCCCCCCACCCCCCGACAAACTCTCACCCATCCTGCATCCATCCGCAGRGTGACTTGTCAAGGTCCCCGGGGGGAGGGAACCGAACCGACACCCCCGCAGCTCGGCTCGGATCAGTTCGACTCGGCGGGTGCAGTGCGCCGCGACCAAGATGCCCCGGAGAGGGGGGAAAAAAACGCACGGGGAGAACAGCGCGTGCTTCTCGGTGACTATCGCTGGCAGCCGCTCGTCCACTGACACGGGACACACACGCGCACACTCTTCCTCATGTCATAACGTGCGCTGTGTGGACACTTCTCGGGCCTGCGATGGGAGCACGAGGCCGTGCACATTCTCTGCAAGTCCCGCAATAATAAAAATAAATAAAATAAATAAAAATAAAAATCAACCTCCAGYAACCAGATTCTCTATTAAAATAAAAACACGGAGCCCGTGGGGGTAAATAAGAGTCACGCACGCGGGCACGCGCGGACTCACCGACTCACCGTGCAGGCCGAGCTCAAGGACATCAGCATCAGTGCGCGGGCGGGGAGGCAGAATCCCCCGTTAATCTGCGTGTGCGCGGAGCGGAGAACGTCCCGAACCGGATGAGAGGATCCAGCAGGGGGGTGGTGGTGGCGGTGGGAGAGGGGTGCTGGGTGAGGGGGGGAGGATGCTGCAGCTCCTGTCGCCTGGAGTCCCGAGGAGCGGAGGGATGAAGGACGGCGGCGGGCGCTGATGGATGATTCCGCTCCGGCGCGGTCACCTGGTGGCGGACGGTCGGCGGAGTTCTGCGGCGGTTTTAGGAGGGAGAGAGAGAGAGAGAGGGAGAGAGAGAGAGAGAGAGAGAGAGAGAGAGAGAGAGAGAGAGAGAGA
>NW_013952544.1:841366-842609 GCF_001266775.1 Austrofundulus limnaeus
GTGTGTGTGTGTGTGTGTGTGTGTGTATGCTACATTTAGAAAAAAACAGAGGCTAAAAATGTACAAAATTAATAAATTAAATTAATAAAAACAAGAAAAACAGTAGCAAAAAAGCAGTAAAGCTAAAATTAGCTAAACAAATAGGCTAAAGCTAAAATGAGCAAAAAAGGTTGTTAGGCTACATTTAGCAAAACAGATGCTAATTAGCTGACATTAGCAAAATGCCAATGCTTAAATTACTCAAACTGTAGCTAAAAGCAAAATAGTTCAAGCTAAAATTAGCCTAACAGTAGTAAAAAAATTCCTAAAGATAAATTAGATAAACAGAATAGCAATATTTAGGAAAATAAATAGCCCACTAAAGCTATAATGAGCAAAATAAAAATAAATAAACAGCTTGGCTACATTTAGCAAAACAGATACTAAAGTTAAAATATGTAAAAAATAAATAAATAACAATATTAATAAAAAACAAGAAAAATACAAAACAAACAAGAAAAACAGTAGCAAAAAACAAACAAAACCAGTTGTTAAATCTAAAAAAACTAAATAATAAAGCTATGATTAACAAGACAAGCTAAAGCTAAACGAGCAAAAAAAAAGTTAGGCTACATTTAGCAAAACAGATGCTAATTAGTTGAAATTATCAAAAACAAAAACACCAACACTTAAATTACCCAAACAGTAGCCAAAAGCAAAATATGCTAAAATTAGCTAAAACAACAAGCTTATAGCTTAGCAAAACAAGTAGGCTCCTAAAGTTAACATCAGCAAAACTGTAGCTAGGTGGCATTTAGCAAAACATATGCTAAAGCAAATATTAGCAGAAAAAGTTCAAATTAGCAAAGCAGTAGCTAAATAAAATCAAATGCTAAAACTAAATTTACCTAAACAATATACTGAAGTTAGCACATTAGGCTACATTTTGCAGATATACAGATGTAGGCCTAATAGAGCAATCTCATGGGTTTTTTCAAAAAACTTAGTTTCAAATTAATTTTACATGTCAGAGCCTATATGATGATAAAACAAAAAACAATAACATCACATCTTCCAACCCGCTCTGCTGTTAGAAGTTGTCCCGTCCTCATCCCCACCCTTGTTTGTGAGTATTACGGAATTTTTGCGAAAATTACAGATTTTTAAGGCTCATTATACAGGTAAGCGTCGGAAGGGGTTGACAAATACACTCACCGGCCACTTTATTAGGTACACCTGTCCAACTGCTCGTTAACACTTAATT
>NW_013952544.1:845326-847120 GCF_001266775.1 Austrofundulus limnaeus
AGAACTTGTCTTCCACAGCTATTATTTTTAGTTAGCATGTAGCTAAAATCTAACCATGGTTATATAATAGCAGCTGTATACTGGTGCGATAAGCTGTTTGTTTTATTCAATTAATGTATGATCTGATTAGTCGACTAATCAAAGTAAATAATCGGTGATTAGTCGATTATAAAAATAATACTTTGTGGCAGCCCTAGTCCAGACACAAGTCCAGAATCAAGTCCCAAGTCCAGATTTGAGTCCAGAGTCAAGTCCCAACTCCAGATTCAAGTCCAAAGTCCAGAAATGAGTCCAAAGTCCAGAATTGAGTCCAAAGTCAGGTCCCAAGTCCAGAATCAAGTCCCAAGTCCAGAATCAAGTCCAAAGTCCAGAATCAAGTCCAAAGTCCAGAATTGAGTCCAGAGTCATGTCCCAAGTCCAGAATCAAGTCCAGAGTCAAGTATAAAGTCCAGAGTCAAGTATAAAGTCCAGATTTGAGTCCAGAGTCAGGTCCCAAATCAAGAATCAAGTCCCAAGTCCAGATTCAAGTCCACAGTCAAATATCAAGTCCAGATTCAAGTCCAGAGTCAGGTACCAAGTCCAGATTCGAGTCCAGAGTAAAGTACCAAGTCCAGAGTCAAGTCCAGAGTCAAGTACCAAGTCCAGATTCGAGTCCANTAACATTTTCTACATATACGTCAAATTAATCACTGCAATAAATAATTTTGTTTTTGTCACTTTGAAATTTGCAAAAAAATAAATTAAGCACATCAAAGCTGATTTTAGTAGAAGCAAGTTATAAAAAAGCAAAAACAGAAAAAAGGGTCAAAAGCAGAGCTTCTCAACTAGCTAATTAAAACTTTGTACTTCCTTCTGCTTCATCTGCTAATTTAAGCTGTTCTCTGCCGTTTAAGTTACTTTTAGCTGATTTACCTGTCTCTGACAGGTCGTCCTCCAGGGTTATTTGCACGACTGGCAGCGGTGGGTGCAGCTCTGCTAATCCGCTAATAGCGGAACTAGCTTCTCGTTTAGCAGGTTAGCTTTTTTGCTAGCGGAAACAAGTTGAAAAATAGCTGAAAACAGCTCAAACTAGCCTAAAATTAGCACTTCGAAGCTGATTTTAGCAGAACGAAGTTATAAAAAAGCAGAAACAGAAAAGTAAATCTTTACCGTTAAAGATTTAAAAACATTTTTGGGATTTTAAGGATGTTAAAAGACAGCTCCGTTCATTTTTAATGAGAAAAAAATGACAGAAGAAGCAATTATCTCAAAAAATATATAAAGTGTTGAAATAGCAAAAGTCATAGCAGGGAAGTAATGAAGGAGCTGAACGTTTTGATTTATAAGTTGTTTTAAAAAAAACAAACAAATTTGCAGTTAAGCGTGTCGAAAAACATACGGAAGATTAATAAATATCTCCATGTGAMCGCTTCATAAGCATAATACTATATGCAAATCAGTCGGTTCCTACAGAGTTTTTGTACCATTTAGTATTATTTATGTACTTTTTTAAAATAAGTACTTTGAGCAGGTTAGAGGTTAGAACGGACGTTTCTATCTTTTTAACATCTGATTGCTTACATGAACGATAAATCATGCAAGCTGCTCTTTCTGCTCCTCCCTTCAATCCTCTCTCTCTCACACACACAAACACACACACTTCATGCTATTTATCAAACTTTAAGGTGACACCCCACAGCTCGTCAGAGTCAGGCAGGTCACAGCTGGACTTGTTGCCTGACTCGTCATGAACAGCAGACGTAACACCAAACACGCAGGAGGTGAGCTGACTTGAAGTCTAAAAAAATCATCCTG
>NW_013952544.1:847846-851201 GCF_001266775.1 Austrofundulus limnaeus
TTCAAGTCCAGAGTCAAGTATCAAGTCCAGGTTCAAGTCCAGAGTCAAGTATCAAGTCCAGGTTCAAGTCCAGAGTCAAGTATCAAGTCCAGGTTCAAGTCCAGAGTCAAGTCCAGAGTCAAGTATCAAGTCCAGGTTCAAGTCCAGAGTCAAGTATCAAGTCCAGGTTCAAGTCTCAAGTCAAAACTGATACAATAAACTCTAAACTCAATAAGCAGAGTTTATAAACAGCACTTTGTTGGCCTTGTGCTGTTTAAAGTGCTTTATAAATAAAAGTGGTTTGGTAGTTTTTGGTATGGTGTGGTAGTTTATGGTATGGTAGTTTATGGTATGGTATGGTAGTTTATGGTATGGTATGGTAGTTCATGGTATGGTATGGTAGTTYATGGTATGGTATGGTAGTTCATGGTATGGAATTTGTGGTATGGTGTGGTATTTTATGGTATGGTAGTTTATGGTAAGGTATGGTAGTTTATGGTATGATGTGGTAGTTTATGGTATGGTGTGGTAGTTTATGGTGTGGTAGTTTATGGTATGGTGTGGTAGTTTATGGTGTGGTAGTTTATGGTATGGTGTGGTAGTTTATAGTATGGTAGTTTATGGTATGGTATGGTATGGTATGGTAGTTCATGGTATGGTAGTTTATGGTATGGTATGGTWGTTAATGGTATGGTAGTTTATGATATGGTATAATCGAGTCTATAACCTGCTTCTGTTCAGATTTCAGATATTTTCAGATTCAGACCTTCAGCTTGTCTCAGCTGCAGAAGAGACTGTCGGGTTCCTGACAGCCTTTTTAGTCTCCGTCTGACGGCTCAGCTGCCTCGATACGTCAACTTACACTTCACTTAATTTCTCCTCTGACTGTTTAACGACCCCCAGCCGTCAGACATGTGTGGGTGCCCAGTTGGTGGGCGGAGCCAAACGTTCAAGCCGAGTGGAAATTTGAATTTTATCAAAGAAACGTTTAACTATAAATCAGAACCACTTGCCCACAAAAACACACACCTGCCACCACGCCTTCTCGCCGACAGGAAGCTCCACGCCATAGCTGTTCAGGGCCAGGTACAGCGTTGCTATGGCGACGTGCTGCGGCGTGTGCCGAACACACATGTCTCCGTGGTAACAGTCTCTCAGCAGAGCCCAGGAGGTCTCGGCCACGGGGGTACGAGCCCAGGCGTGGCGGTTTACCAGACACTTCACAGATAGCAGGTAGTGGAGCAAATACTGAGGATTAAAGTACATGTGGTAACACATTTTGTAATTTTAATGCATTTTTGGAAAGATAACATTGATAACATATTGTAAAAAAGATTTCATGCAGCTGAGATGAACAGTTGTTGAGATAATCGCTTGTAAAGTAACAGGAAGTGATGTCAAAGGGGGAATGTCTGCATGTAAACAGAGCTTTGCTACAACAGCTAACAACCCAGACTGTAGAGAAGAATCTGATGTTTCTTTATTTTAATTACTTTAATAGATGAGGAAGAGTCAGAGTTCAAACAATATTGTTTAAATAAACAAAAACCAGAGACTTTTATTTCTCAAAGAGTTCCCCTTTGATGTCACTTCCTGTTTCACTGTGTCTGAGCAAAGTTCAAAAGTAAATATGTCAATTCTGGGACATAACGGGTGAAATCATGTSTTTTATGCCAAGTTTCTTTTTTTTAATTTACAACACAATAAAGACAAACATTATGGACAAACAAGGAACATTTAATAACAAAGCAAAGAAACAAAACAAACAAAAAGATACAGAGAGAGAAAGGAGAAGGAAAATAAATAAACTGAGCTGTAAAGTAAATCAAAATGTGATTGGTTTTAATTTTAGTCAAATTACAAGTATTTGAGGATTGGTAATTGATAAATATAGGGTAACGTACACATAATTTATTGACTAAAAATAACATAAATAAATAAACAAATAAATAAATAAATAAATAAATAATAAATAAATAAAAGTAAAAAAATGAATCAGCTGGTTAAAGGGGCAAGTAAATAAATAAGGACATATTAATCAAATACAAAAAAAGTTTTCTTAAATATAAAGATGTTTGCTTTGACTTTTTGTATTTCATTAACATGCATGCCACAGGCACTTTAAAGCTCGAAATGTTACMTGTTCTGTAGTTTAAAAAAATACAACTGATTAAAAAATAAATAATAAAAGTGAAACCAGACTGTTTTAACAGAGTAGTTTAGTACTTTATGTACGTGAAAAACTGTTTTTAAATTAAATTAAAAAAAATATCAGTTCCTAGTTTATTTCATCTGTTTATTATGTAGAAACATGAAAAGGTTTGTGTACGGTTTTCATTTTCACGATATAAAACATGAATCCAGCAGAGGAAGAGGCTGAAGAAGACAGATGTTTACACACACTCGTACCTTGTGAGGGTGCTCGAAGGAGACGTGGAAGTTGAGCTGTCGGAGGACGAGGAGCTCACACTGCACCACRCTGTCCCGCAGGTCCCAGAACTCCTTGTCACATTCGAGTGGAGCGCTGCCTTTGTTGAAGTACCTGCGAGGGACGAAACCGGAGGAGTGGGAAGATGGACGGGTTCGTGTGGACCGAGTCAATTAACGTYGGAGCTGTTTTTTTCTTTTTTAAGTACGAATTATTCAACATTGGTTCTTTTATTCTGAGCTGCTGAAATGTCAAACTCGTTACACAACATGTTAATAAAGCAGCCACTTCTGAAAATGTATAAATCAGCTTGTTTCTGAATAAAATCAAATATTTTCTGTACTGAACCATCAATGCAAAAAGCCTGAATCGTGTGTAATCTGTCATTTATCTTCTACTGTTCCTTAAAACAGTTCCTATTTGCGACCTGTCCAGGGTGTACCCCGCCCCTCGCACTGTGACTGCTGGATATGGGCACCAGTGACCCACGCAACCCTGAAAAGGAAGAAGCGTGTACAGAAAATGGATGGATGGATGGATGTTCCTTAAAACAAACAAACAAAAAAATAATGTTTGTAGTTTATCTTTCGCCGTGCGTTTCTTACCTGTGGCTCACGTTGATGATGTCACGGGTCCTGATGTGCTGCTCCTCCACCTTGCCAGCCAGGTACAAGCAGCTCATGGCCACCAGGTAGGGCTCGTAAACCCGGACGCTGGCCCGCTGGAAGAAGTGGTGGTACAGCACACAAGCTGTGGCCACCGGGACCGAGCGCAGACCCAGCTTCACCCCTGAACAGAGAGTTTGTGTTATTCTCGCCATCTGACTGGTTTCTGTGCTTAATGAAATAAAACATGGGAATAAAGTCTGGAAACACTTTTTTTTTTAATTTAATAAATTCTTGATGTTATTTTCTACAATTAGTGTCCAAAAAATTATTTATTTATTGC
>NW_013952544.1:851263-858986 GCF_001266775.1 Austrofundulus limnaeus
TAAAAATATTTTTAATTTACACTGGCATAAAACTTAAATGGAAGTTTTTAAAAGACGCTTTATGTCTAARGATGGTGTTTTTAGCGCCGAAAAATAAACTTCCGGTTACAAGTGAAAGTCTAACGGAAGTTTAAAGCAAAACTAAAATCTAAATATTTTAGCATTTTTCCATTGCGACTTGTGTTACTGTTATGAACTGTGCATTTAATAAAAAAAAAAAACACAAGTTTTTTTTGTTTTGTTTTCTAGGTGACTGAAACTGCAGCAGCGCTTTGATTTTGTTGCTACGCAACCGGTCAACAACACAGCCAGATTGGTTTACACACTAAATAAATATTAAACACAACAAAGTCAGAGGTTGCTGCAGATGCAGAAATGGCGTCCAGTTTCTCAGCAAATCAGGTAACTAGCATTTTCTGACTGCACTGATGAAAGTTTTGTTATGATTTATTTTTATCTTTGTTTTTTTGTTTTGTTTTGTTTTTTTAGTATGACAGCGCCTTCAGAGCACAGAGGCTGCAGAACTGGTGTGAAGCGAAACACTTWAAAGAGGTATTTGATGTCCTGTCAGCAGTAATATGTTATTTTATAGTGGTGTAAATCTGTGTTTGTGTTCGTAGAGACCCTCCGCCCGTCGGAGCCACACCTTCATTGCAGATGACAGAGGACATCTTCTCCCAGGCGTGAAGGTCTGAGCATCACGTCTGCTCATTTCCCTTTATTTAAAGCAGCMCGTCTGCAAATCTTCACGTCCCTCGCTCTCTTTTGTTTGGCTACAGAAAGGCAGTGCCTGGCCAGACTTTAAGGGGACCTGGGATCTACCCACTCGTACCCCGGCTCGGCGCATCAACCCCACGGCCCGCTCCGCAGAGGGCCTCAGCAGGCTCAGGACCTGGGGCTTCTGGCCACAGCAAAGTGCCAAATCACAGCGAGGAGGAGTGGGCGAGCAGGTCAGGTCCACACACCTCAGGCCCACTGTTGTTTCAGCTCGCCTTCGGCCTGTTTTATATTTACACAAGCTCTCCTCAGATTGTTTTCACAAGGTGGGAGCTTCAAGGGTTGTTTAAAGGACATTTAGAGAGCAGCAGCTGTAAATTATTTACTGTAATAAAATACAAACAGGAACAGATCTGAGAATCAGAAATAAAGATCTAAAAATAACCAAAACCTTTTAAAAACAATAAAAATCTGTTTATGATTGTTTCTACTGTTTGGATAACAGGTTTTAGACTGAAAGACTGTTGGTACTAAGAGCTGGAGGAGCAAAAAGTAGCAATGATGCTAACTAAATAAAAAAGAAGCAAAAGACTAGCTAAAAGCTAAATTATCAAAAGGCTAGCAAAAAACAGCCAAACTGCTAGCTAAAAGCAAAAACAGACAAGACTAGTCAAAAGCTAAATTAACCAAGTGGTAGTTAAAAGATRAAAGTAGCACTAATGCTAGCTTAAAGCCAAAATAGGCAAAAGACTATAGTTAAATGCTACATTAGCAAAAGAGTGGCCAATAGCTAAATTAACCAAAGGATAAATAAAACCTAAAAGCAGCACTAATGCTAACTAAATGCAAAGAGGCAAAAAACTAGCTAAAAGATGTCCTACTGCTAGCTAAAAACAAAACAAGGCAAAAGAATAATAAGCCAAATTAGCAAAAGGTTAGCTAAAATGCAAATTAAAATTGCTACCTTAAAGCTAAATTAGCAAAAGGCTCGCCAAAAACTAAATTAACCAAGGGATGTGACATTGATGATAGCTAAAAACCAAAGAGGCAAAAAAGCTAGCCATAAGCCACAATAGCAAAAACTATAGTTAAAAGCTAAATGAGCAAAAAGCTGATTAAGAGGTAAATTAACCAAGGGATAGTTAAAAGTTAAAAGCARGACTAATGCTACCTAGAAGCAAAAAAAGGCAAAAGACTAGCTAAAATCTAAATTAGCAAAATATTAGCTAAAAGCTGAATGAACATAAGGCTAACTAAAAGCAGCACAAATGCTAGCTAAAAGCCAAAAGATGCAAAAAGTCAGTCAAAAGCCGAGATAGCAATTAGCGCGTTAAATGCTAAATGAGCAAAAGGCTACTTTGAAGCTATATTAGCCAATGGCTAACTAAAAACTAAAAGTGGCACTAATGCTAGCTAAAAGAAAAATAGTCAAAAGACTAGTTAAAAGCTAAACTGTCAAGACTAGCTAATAGCTTGATTAGCAAAAGGCTAGCTAAATGCTAAAAGTATCAAAGTTCTAGCTAAAGACTAAAATGATCAAAAGTCAAAAACAACAGCTAATGAATCTTAATTTATTTCAGTGGGGAAAATAAATTCAGTTAGATACTTTAAACAGTAAAAAATTAAAGAAGCTAAAAGTCACAGAAGCCGTTTCCTGAATGAGTTGAATGTTTTGACAGGAAAACAACAGCGTGAATGCTGACTCAGAGTTTTGACAATAGCTCAGATTGTTGAGATTTAAGACAAAAGGGAAAAGGAAAAACACTCTGAGCTAAGAATAATGTCGTTTTTTTTTTTTYTTTCTGAGTAACCTGAGCTGTGGTGGAGTGCTGGTGTCCCGATGGAGAGCCGGTGGAAATGAGCTCCATCTCTGCTCTCTGAGGAAATATATAAGAATGAAAATCAATCTGAGCAGAGCAGCTGCATGTGGTTCGTCTAATAATGGGACATKAAGTGCTTCTGATTTTCATTCAGGCTAAAACCTGTTTGTGTTCTGCTGCTTCGAGCGTTAGCCAAATAATCAGGGTGTCTTTAAACACGTGTTCCTGTCAGGAGAGAAAGATCTTTGATGAATCAAGTGTAGCGAGCTAAAATTACAGTCCTCTGTTTCCTCTACTGCTACTGTAACACTGCTAATTAAAAATTTGTTTATTTATGTACAAATACATCCTTTGTAAGCCAGTAAAAGTTCTTACTGCATTTTGAAACTTAAAATCTAAATTAAAAACAAATCAAAACCCCCCGTCTGTCTGATTAAGTTACAGATGATGAGCTTAAACTCTAATTTAAAGTAGTAGCTCAAAACATTTTGGAAATGTTAGGCTGACCACTAATCCGCTAAACAAGAATCTTAGCTCTGCTAGCGCTAACCGTCATGGTGAGAAGATTGACACAAACCTGTTGTTAGTTTTCTATTGGTTTAATTTGAAGGTGGGCGGGATCATCTGTGGCAAATCAGCCAATCCAAACCAGTCACAGCTCTGTCTAACTTCCTCCTTTCAGAATAAAAGCGTTTCAAGTTTTTATTGTTACAAATATCATTTGAAGTTAGTCAAACAATAGCAAATACTTTCTCTACCATATTTTATACATAAACGTTTTTTAAATGTGTTATTTAAATATTGTTAAATGTTATTTATTTTGGACTCACTTAGCTTGAAGTTTTGCTGCTAAAGATGCTACTTTTGCTACACATGGTGCCTGACACGTCCATCACGGCTGCTAAGAGGGGATCGTTTTTATTTATTCTGGGATAAATGGCATAAAAACAGAAGTTTTAAACTGTTTAGTGGACTCAAAATAAGCAGAACTTAATTTAGCGGAAGCTAATCAGTTGGCTAGCAGTTTCCAAAGTTAGCAACAAAGCTAAACCGCAACATGAGAGAAGCTAATTCTGCTATTAGCGGATTAGCGAAACTGGATTCTGTTTTTCTGAGGTCATAAGCACAAGATGACAACGGTTTGACGGTTTTGATTCCGTCCTGTGTGTTCAAATGTGTTATAAACAAATTTAAACTTTTTCAGACCACCAAGGACGTACAGGAGGACGGTGCCGACCCGGCAGCTAAAACCCAGASTCAGCCTGGCACCAGAAACCATAACCATCGCTCACAAACATCTGTGATAGTTTCTGTTGAACATCAGGCTTCAGAGAAAAACAGACTCATGAACCAGATATCTGCAGAAGAAGAAAACCCAACTTCACCATCAACAGATGATAGAAAAAACCCAAACGGGCCTGAGACCAACGGGAGACCCCAGAGCATGACCCGATCTAGGCAGTCTCACCTGCAGCGAGACCTGTGAAGCTTTAAAAACAAAAATACTCTGAAAATAAAAGTTTTAAACATTGATTTATTTCATTTATTCAGATACAAACAATACTTTATAAATGTCAGATCTGATTGATCATTTGTTGTGATTCTGTTTGTTTCCAGTTGTGGGTCCAGTTCTGGTTGTTTCTTTTTTTTTTTTTTTTTTTTTTTTTTTTTTTGCCACTTCAGTAGAAAGCAGAACTGAATATCTGAATGTTAGTATCTTAGCTTCTTCATCATCAGTGGCTTTATTTTAATAGGAGAAAAAGAAAGAGAAAGAAAAAAGTGAAATGTAATGAGAAAGAGAGATTAGAAGAAATGTGAAATATATGTTGAGAAAACACAAGACAGCACACCTGACTTCTTGGCTCCACACCTACAAAAACAAAGATAACAAAACCACAGCAACAAAAATGCATATCTATGTAATTATAATGACTGTAGCCTTGCTGAAAACCATACCCATATACATATATAAATTTATACATATACACATAAACATGCCCATACCTACATATCCAAACACTTTCATACATATACACATATACATATATCTATACACACACATATGCACATATCATTCAGTCAGTGTCTGAATAAAAAACCCAGGATGTAAACACCTGTTTAGGTGCGGTTGTGAGCATGTACAGTATATACATGATCTCTCCAACGGAATGTTTCAAAGTGACTGTGGGGGACCACAGACGCGACCCGCAAAGCCGGAAGCCGACATAAGGGAGACCAGCGCCAAAGACCCAGAGAGGGACCCCATGTGCGCAGCCCCAGAGACACCCTCGCCGGAAGGGCCGCCCACCCACCCCACAAAGAAGACCACTGGAGAGTACCGGAAGAGCCCCACCAGCGACCACACACAGCAACCCCTGGGGCCAGCAGCGACAAACTCACAGGCCCCTCCGGTACCCAATGTGCCAGAGTGGATCCAGGCATGGACACAGAGGCCCGGGCCCCCAGGGCGCACCCCTCCAGGCCAAAGCCTGACAGGGGCAGAGGGACCCAAGCCCCACTGGGGCAGCTGTGGCGGAGTGGTTAGGGGAGTCGTCCTGGAACCAGAAGGTCACTGGTTCGATCCCCCGTCCAGCCGTCCCAGTCGTTGTGTCCTTGGGCAAGACACTTCACCCACCTTGCCTACTGATGGTGGTCAGAGGGTCCGGTGGCGCCGATGCATGGCAGCCCCACCTCTGTCAGTGTGCCCCAGGGCAGCTGTGGCTACAATGTAGTTTGCCATCATCAGTGTGTGAATGTGAGTGTGAATGGGTGAATGTCTGTTAGTGTAAAACGCTTTGGGGTCCGGAGGGACTTGAAAAGCGCTCTATAAGTTCAGTACCATTTACCATYTACCGGGCAGCCACCGGGCCGAGCCGGCACACGCCCAAGCACCCAGCCCCGGACAACAAGAGCCACCAGTGCGCCAGCGGGCAAAGGCACAACCCACCAGAGGACAGCACGGCGGGGGGGTAATGGGCCCTCAAATGATCCCAAAGAAGTGGCCGCCCAGTTCTGGTTGTTTCATTGTCCTGTCAGCTGATCAGCCTAACGAGCTGCAGCCTCACTGAATAATGCAGCAAAAGAAAGCCGATTGTTTTCTCCCTGCTGGTTATGTTTGAGCTTCATCCGGTGTCAGGTTCTGTTTTTAAAACGTTCTGCAACACAAGCYGCTGTCAACGTAAAGAATCAGAAACTGTTCCTGTGAGGCGGATCAGAGGTCTGACTACTACTTTTACTGAAAGATTCATTCTCACAGGTGTGGGCCTGGACTTCAGGTGTGGCCATGAACCTCAGATGTGGTCCTGGACTTTAGAAGTGGTCCTGGACTTTAGATGTGGTCCTGGACTTTAGAAGTGGTCCTGGACTTTAGATGTGGTCCTGGACTTTAGAAGTGGTCCTGGACTTTAGATGTGGCCGTGAATTTTAAACGTAGGCAGTCTTGAGCTTTGGACGTGGTCCTAAACTTTAGCGTGTAATCAATGAGAGCAAAAATAACTCAACTTTAGACACTAGAGACATTTTAGCTTCCCAAGTTTTCAGCTTCTTTTTTTTTTTAAATAAAATCTTAATTCTAGCTTTTAACTACTGTTTTTCTAATTTTAAATCACYGCTTTGCTAACAAACTTTTAGCTATAATTTTGCTGGTTTTCAGCTGCTGCTTTGCTAAATTCAGTTCTAACTTCTGGTTTGCTAAATAACTTTTAGCTATTATGTTAATTTTAGCTATTGTCTTTTTAATTTTAAACTACTGGTTTGCTAACCAACATTTAGCTATTGCACTGCTATTTTGCTGATTTTAGCTTTTAGCTATTGTTTTTCTAATTTGAAACTACTGGTTTGCTAACTTTTAGCTATGTTTTTCAGGTACTGCTTTGCTAAAATTAGTTCTACCTTCTGGCTTGCTAACTAACTTTTAGCCATTATGTTAATTTTAGCTATAGTGTTTTTAAATTTTAATCTACTGGTTTGCTAACTAACGTGTAGCTATGGTTTTGCTGGTTTTCAGCTGCTGCTTTGCTAATTTTAGTTTTAACTGCTGATTTGGTAACATTTTGCTATTCATTTGATAATTTTAGCCATTTGTTTGCTGATTTGACCATTTAGCTACTGTTATTCCAATTTTAAATTACTGGCTTGCTAACTTTTAGCTACTGTTTTACTAAACGTGGTTCTAACTTCTTTTTTTTATTAATTTATTTATCAGGAGAATACACAGTTTACATTACTTACATTTCTCAAAACTTACATAACTTCTCCAACTTTTTTTAACAAAGAATATAAATAACAACACACATAAAAATAGAAATAAAAAATACATATATACATACATACATACATACACATATACATATACATACAAATGCATAAGTTATAAAACAGAAAAAAGATACAAAAACAAACAGAAAAAAATAAAATAAAATTGGTTAGTGGTTCTAATTTCTGGTTTGCTAACTAACTTTTAGCTATCGTTAATTTTAGCTTTTTTTCAGTTTTAAACTACTGGTTTGCTAACTAACATTTAGCTATTTTTCTAATTTTAGCTTTTAGCAACTGTTTTGCTGGTTTGACCTTTTAGCTACTGTTATTGCAATTTTAAATTACTGGATTGCTAACTTTTAGCTGCTGTACTGCTATTTTCCTAAAGCTTTTATCTGTTGTCTAACTGGTTTTAGCCTTTGTGCTACTATTCTACTCGTTTCTACAGTTTTAGTTCATTTTAGTTTTTAGCTGAGATATGAGTTGAAAGGCAGAACTTGTCAGGATGAAGGCTTCCAGGCAGAGGATTAGTTCAGAGCCATAAAAACCTCCCAGCAGCTGGAGAACATTTCACTCCAGGTAGATTTCCACAGGAGACAGCCGGGATTATCAGATTAACGGCTGCAGCTTTTGTTCTGTTCATGTGAGCAAAAAAACCTGCTCAGATTGAATTTATGAACAAAGTCGAYAGAAAATTCACCAGATTTACAGTTTGTGATTTTAAATAACTCTGAAACTTTTTTTTTTTTTTTACTGCTGGTTTATTTTTTTGTTAGCATTTAGCTGATTAATGTTTTATGGCATTTTTACTTATTTAGAAATTTCTCATCTCTCTCATAATGAAACAGAATAATTTTATAATCCAAGCCAGCAGTTTGGGATTGAAACAGTGTTTTTTTGATTTGCTCAAACTTGAATAAAAAAAAAAA
>NW_013952544.1:858996-872859 GCF_001266775.1 Austrofundulus limnaeus
AGACAGCCGGGATTATCAGATTAACGGCTGCAGCTTTTGTTCTGTTCATGTGAGCAAAAAAACCTGCTCAGATTGAATTTATGAACAAAGTCGACAGAAAATTCACCAGATTTACAGTTTGTGATTTTAAATAACTCTGAAACTTTTTTTTTTTACGAGCTTGCCGCCCTGCTGCTCGTCTCACATGGACTCGACCCGGCTCGGTTCTTAGGACCGACTCGGCCGCGGTTCTAAGTGAGCCGAAGGTTTGACGTCACCGACATCGATTCCTGAGTTAATATGGCAAAAAATGACTTGAAATAATATTTATTTTCCTGTCAGTTATACTGTTGCTGTGCACGGCCCTACAAGAGGTTACAATCTGTGGTATGTTGACTTCCTTCACCTACGAAAAACAGCCGAAATGACTGAAAGTAGGCCAAACCACGTGTCAACCATATTCACGTACGCAGACCACAGCCAAACACGTTTTAGATTTACACTTAAAAAACTACAAAGCTGCACCGTTTSATCAAGTTCAGGAAGATTGTTTTTATCTTTGGAACGAGAAGCTTTAACTCTTTAACCCTTTTAAATACTTCACTTAAAAAAAAGGCCTCAGCCTTCCACTTGTAATAAAGCTGCACGTTTTAAAACKCTTATCTAAAAAACACAAAGTCCACCCTGAGGGATTTTAGTTTAGCATGGTAACGGATGAAAACAATAAAACTGGAGTGCAGACCTCTTCTGTTTGAATAAACGTTCCTTAAACAAGTAAAGGTTTAAATCAGATGAGATAGTGACTTTTTTTTATTTTAAATAAGAGCAAATGAAGTAGAGCGAGTTGGACCCTGTCGGAGGAAAGATTTGGTAAGGCTGATCGGTTTCTGATAAAATAAAATGGTTCAGAGGAAAAAGGCCAGCGTTAAAGTGTACACAGACATGGACAGAAGTGTTGGTACCCCTCTGGTAAAGACAGAAAATCCCACATTGAAATAACATAACAAAGCATTAAAAAATAAAAAAAATGAAGAAAGAAAAGAACATTACCTACTGGGAACAAGGAGCAGGCTCGGTTCTGTTCTGGTCCTGCTTTGCTGCATGGGGCACAGTGGATCTTGAATCTGTTTAGGGTACGATGAAATCTCAAGACTATCAAGGCGTTCTGGTCTCAGTTGCAGATCCTCCAACAGGATGATGACCCAAAAGAGACAGCTAAAAACTGGATGGTTCTGAAGAGTCTATCTGATCTGAATCCTGTTGGACATCTGAGGGAGGAGCTAAAAGTTACGGGTACCATGTTTGATTTTCATTGGTTAATTCTTTGAATGTTTATTCATTTGTTATTTTGTCAGTTTTGAGTCATTTCCAAGTAGGGGTCTCTGCGGACGAGTGGGCGTGTCGCAACGAAAGGCGATTCTAAAGCGACACACCTGATTTGACGGACTTTGTTAAAGGGACACACCTAACTGGACAAGCAAAAAAGGGGCGATACCGTACGGCACCACCTCATTGGACAAGAACAAAAGGGGCGTTACTGTACGGCACCACCTGATTGGACAAGAACAAAAGGGGCGTTACTGTACGGCACCACTTTTTCTGGAGACCCCTACTTGGGTCACATTTCTCCTGGTTAACCTTAGTGTTCGGGTCAGGGTGTAAAGAGATCAAGCAGGGTCCAAGGATACCGTCATGTAGGCCTCGTAGCCCACAGTGTTTATGCTTTAGACACGCCCACTCTTGTGACACGCCCACTTTAATTCTGCAGATAACCCCTTCTTGTCATTTCACTGACCATCGCGGGCTTTTTGGTTTTTAACAGAGGGGTACCGACAATTATCTCCACGTCTAAAAGTTTTTATAGTTTTTTTTAGGCTGCGGAGTTAAAAACACACAGAACACAAACGGTTGTTTGCTAGTTTATGGCTTGTTTGGGTCAAACGTTTCCTTCAAACTGAAAGCCGGTTTGTGTTCGACTCAACCGGTTCAACAAGGCACAAAATAAATAAACAATAAATCACAGTGTTTCGGTTTCTCTAAGTGCTCCCAGCAGATTTAATCCTGAGTGGAGGCGGAACGTGAGCCTCGCTGTCAGGACGTACTGGACTTYGTGGTGATCCGGATCTTCCTAACGATGACCCAGTCCTTCTGGGCGGCGGTGACCAAGACCCTCAGACACGAGGAGGCTGTCTCGTGCAGCTTCTCTACGCTCTGCGACTCGAACGCCCCGTTCTGGAGAACTCCCAGCGACTGGAAGTCCCTGCAGCTCCTCTCGCTGCCCGAGGCGACCACGTCCCGGCCCAGCTCCACCTGAGCCGATTCCAGGAGGTCCTTACCCCCTGATCCGGTTTCTACCAGCACCCCCGTCACCACGGCGGGTTCGTGGAACACCACCGTCAGGTGACTTCCTTTGTCCGGAGAACGCCCCCAGAAGAAGCCCTCCCCGGCCTCCCAGGCCAGTTTGGGGTAGTTCTTCTGGTAGGTGGACATGTTGGAGTAAACGTCAGCTGAAGGGTTGGTGTAGACCCCGTCCTCAAAGAACTTATCCTTCAGCTTGTTGTAAATCCCTTGGAAGGAAGAGAAAGTGCCCATGTGTTGGAACAACGAGGGTTTGAAGAGGATCGTCTCCTTTTGGGTCATCAGTTCTCTGAAGTGGCTCATCAGCCAGTCGCAGGGCATTTCCTGGTAGAACAGGAAGAGGAAGCGGGCCAGGAGGGGCAGGTGGGCCGACCTGTACAGCTTCCCGATGTAGCCGAGGGCCGAGAACTCCAGCGTGGCCCACGTGCCTTTCTTAGAGTTCTGCTCTTCGATTCGTCTCCTCATGGTCGACAGGAAGTTCTTGGCGGAGGAGACGTCGTCCTCCAGCTGGAGGTAGTACTCGCCAAGAGAGGCGCAGTAGTGGACCAGGAAGGAGTAGTCCAGGTTCTGCTTGGATCGGAACATGACCCGATTAGGAGGATCATTGTAGTTCCTCTTTAGACCTTTAGGGGGAACCAGAGAGACTTGTGTCAATGTCACATCAACACGTATTTGTCCAGAACAGAGGGACACCTGCTGCACCTGTGAGAGGCGGGTACCAGTCCTGCGGGACGTGGATCACCACCAGCTGGCCCTGTTCCAGCTCCGAGGCGAACGCCGTCTTGATCTCCGTCACTGTTGCGATTCTCCAGCTGGTGTCGAAGTCCGCCAGCAGAACCACGACCACCATGGAGGAGCGCTCCTCGGGAGACGACTGGGAGAAGAGGGACCGCAGCGTGGGCACAAGGTAGCTGCCTTTCTGCCTCTTCACCGAGGACAGCCCCACCGTCAGAAACCCTGAAACCAGTCGGGTTATAGAAACGTTTGTAGGACACTGAACATCAACATTTTCAGAATAAATCTTCATAAATCTTTATCACACTTTACTTTTGTTCTGGTTCTGATTGATTTTACTTTTGTTGTAATTTTAGCTTCTTTGTCATATATTTTGCTGATTTTTTTTTTGATTTTTTGATTTTAGCTATCATTTTGACCTTTTCTGCTATTCTGTTTATTTCAACTTTTTAACACCGTTTTGTGTTTTTAGCTACTTTTTAACTAAATTCACATTTCTGTGATAATTTCAGCTTTTTTACTGCTTTACCCCAGATTTACACTAGATGCGGCAGCGTTCCGCTGCATAGTTCGTAGCTGTTCGTTTGCGCCCAAGTTTTTACAGCCTCAGATCTGGTGTGACACACAGAGGAGGGAGGGTGTGCAGGAAGGAGATCACCTGATAAATCCAGTGATAAATGYGGAAGTCAGAGCAAAAACTAATTAATTCTGTGAAAGATGAACTCCAAACACAGCTGAAAACATTGATATAAAAGCTTTTGATATCTACGGTTGAAACTGTATCGCTGTCGTCTTTCTGAAACTTTTGATTTCACAATAAAATCCATGTGTATCGTGTCTGTTCATATGCTTCATGCTACGTTTCCATCTGCTTCCCAAACAGAACCATACATTCTGACAACAGTTGTGTACAAATATATACATTTATTTTTTAATATAGATGGGATTCTGACAAAACTATTCCTCCTTACGGTGTCTTATTTTGAAAACACAGATGTTGTGCTTGTTCCTTTCCCTGTTGGTGTGACATGATCTCAGTAGATTGACTCCGGAGCAGCTCCGGTGTCTGGCAGAAATAGGATCAGGTCTAATTTTGGCGGCTGTCCGTCTGCTCACCGCCGCCGTGTGGAGCCAATGTAAATACTCTGATTAGAACAGGTGTGTATTTACTGCGGAGGTCGGGCCGCAGCGCAGCGGAGACGCACGTAGTGTAAATTAGGGGTTATTCAGCAAACGTGCTTATCCAGTTTTAGCTTTGCCAGATACTTTTTTGCCAATTTTAGTTTTCTGTGTTTTAGCTACTTTTCGATTTTTTTTCAGCTCGATTAACCTTTTTGTAATTAATTCATCGTTTTACTGCATAATTCAGCAAACATGCTCCTGCTGTCTCAGCTCTTTCAGCTACTTTTTTAAGCTATTTTTCAGCAAATGTTAACTGTTTTACAAATTGTAACTTTTATGTACTTATTTTCTTGTTTTTCTGCTAATGTTAGCTTTTTACGCTCCTTTCGCCATCTCCGTTAATTTGGACTTTTTCTGTGCTTTCTTCAGCTTCTTTCTATTAATTTCAGCTGTTTGTGTTCTCAGCTACTTTTTAGCTAAATTCACCTTTTTTGTGATAATTTTAGCTTTTTACTGCTTAATTCAGCAAACAAGCTCCCTCTGTTTCAGTGCTTTCAATTACTTTTTATCCATTTTCTCTGCTAATTTCAGCCGTTTTAGCTATTTTGCAACAAACTGCAACTTTTATTTAGTTCTTTTCTTGTTTTTCTGAGATTTTTTTCTCCTGTCTTGTTTCAACTGGTGAAATGATGACCACTATTAATTTCAAGGTCACAAAATAAAAAGGTCACAGGTCAGCCATTTTTTCTGCTTGTTTTACCTTTTTTATCCAAATTTTATCTATATTCATTTTTTATTAGTAAACTCACCTGTTTTGCTTCTTGCAACTTCTTGGTGCTTTCAACTTTTTTTCTGACTTTTTAACTATTTTTTTCTAATATTGTACTGATTTATGCTCATTTTAGCTACATTCATGCTCAGCCTTTACACATTTTTGCTTTTTTTCTGTTTTTTTTTTTGCCCACTTTCAGCCAAAGTCAGTTTTTTACATGTATCTCACATGAACAGTTTCAGCTTCTTCAGCAGCTTTCAGCAAAACTCTTTTAGCGTTGAGCATTCTCCGCATTTTASAAGGAAATGCACGTTCTCTAGTTTCCTTTGCTTCGGAGTTTTTAAAGCGATTATGGAGCTTCAGGAGGTTTTGCTAGTTGTGCAGAGGAGAAGGTGGGTGTGGGAGGTTGAGATGTTTTCAGATAACGGTCAGATTATCAGGGGGTTCTGAGGGGCGAGGTTCTGTGAGGCGGTGGTGTCGGAGGAAACACACAGGAACTGGACTCACTCTGGTGGGTGGACGGCGCTCCGGCCAGCAGCTGATAGCTCACATTTAGAGGCAGGAAGTTTCCCTGCTCCACCCACGACTCTTTACTGATCAGCCTCTCCACTTGCCAGCTCAACTCTTTGGGAATCACCTTCAAAGATCTTCTTGGGACCTGAAAAAAAAAAAAAGGAACAAGATCAGGTTTTAATGTTTGCACAGATTCCAACACAGACTGGAAGCTGATCCTCTGAACCTCTTTTGTATTTAAGACGCACATTTAAATGTTTAAATTGACCGCCTCTCACAGTGTGTGTGTGTGTGTGTTCTCACCATCCCAGAAAAGTCTGAATGACTGAAGAAGTACAATCCAGTGACGAGAAGCAGCAGCACTGCCAGAGCCACATTCTTCTTCTTCTTCCTAAAGAAACGTGGCATCTCCTGACAGAGGGGCACAGAAACAATGAGCTAGTTTCTCCGTGAACAACACATCGAGCTACATCCATAAATCGATTAAATAATTAACGATTCCAGACGCTTTGCCAGGTCAGCCACTTCCTCTGCTTAAACACACTCCGACAGGCATCTGCAGAACTTAAAGACTTGCTGCAGAGCAGGGAAACAACTAAAACATGCAGGATAGGGGACCTCCAGGACCTGTGGTCTCATTTATAAAGGATTGCGTGGAAACCATACTAAAAGTGAACCTACGGCCAAAAGGCGGAAATGGCGTACGCCAAAAAAATTCAGATTTATAAAACCATGCGTACGCATGTTTCTGAGCATCTTTCCTTTTTAGATCACAGCCGCACGTCAGAGTTTGCGCACGAGGTCCTGCCTCAGGTTCTACCCTCTACACGCCCACACTCAACCATAAACAGTCAATGTAAAGTACCTCATGAATGTTAAGATGTATTTAAATCAGTCAGATGATCAATGCCAACAAAAGTGATTGGTTCAGACACGCTCCTTCGTGCGTCTGGAGGTTGACAGGTGCTGACTGACAGCTGCTCATGTGAACAGAATGTCTGTAACTGACACAGATTTTCCCTCGTTTTGCTTTAGAGTAATCTAATGATTTTTTATAAAAAAAATACTCAGCTTCAAATTAATTTTCCCTCAGAGCCTGCAGGACGATAAAAACAAAACAAAAAAAATTAAATAAGTCAGATAAAATTAGAAATAAATTCATTGCTCTTCTCCTCGTCCCTTCCCCCTCCTGCCTGCTCTGTTATCCGCGGCAGACACCCCCGCCCCGCGCACACACACATACACGCATGCACCCCCGCTCGTGCGTGACAAATACGGACTTTAAACGTGAAGTTTTATAACATTCACACTGGCGAGGTGGATGCGCCCTGCGCGTGTATCCAAAGCGTGACTTTTGCTGTCCTGCTCGGGGAGGGGTCTGTGGGTCAGAGAGGGGTCTGTGGGTCAGGGAGGGGTCTGTGGATCAGAGAGGGGTCTGTGGGTCAGGGAGGGGTCTGTGGGTCAGGGAGGGGTCTGTGGGTCACGGAGGGGTCTGTGGGTCACGGAGGGGTCTGTGGGTCAGGGAGGGGTCTGTGGGTCACGGAGGGGTCTGTGGGTCAGGGTCGTCTGAGGAGGAAGCAGATGAATGGAGTTGCGCATGGTAACTTTTATTTAAGATTAAATTTTTTTTATTTCAAAGGTCCTCATGGCTCAGTAGCAGCAGCAGAAGCATAAATATTACTGTTAAGAAAGCTGATGATAAAGTTGAATAAAAATCTAAGTCTGATTCTGAAGGTAAATTAAATATCTGACAGTGATCATTACACAGTGTGGCTCTAATTCTTCACTTCACCATCTGTGTCGCAGTTTCACGTCTCCAAAATGAGCGTACGCATGGGTCAGAGCTGGTGAGAGGCACCGCACATTTTCACGTCAAGTTTGGATTTTATAAATCACAACCTTGGCGTAAAAAGTGGCGTACGCAAGTTTCTGGGCTCAAATTGTGCGTACACACCAGTTTTATAAATCCGACCCCTGGGCTGTACACAGAAAACAAGTTTTTTTCTTTTCCTCTCTCTTATATCTAGGAAAGCAGGAAACACTCATCATGAAGTCTGTGTTTCACATTAAACTGCCTCCATGTGGTTTTCAGTCTATAAAGCTTTGTTTGTATGAAGTGTCTACCTGCATTTCACATACCCTTAGCAAAAAGTAGTATGTTCAAATATCCTTTAAGTGTACTAACATTACATTAAAAATGAAAATATACTTCCAGTTTAATTTTTATGTACTTATCTGAGATATACTTGAGACATAACAGTACATTTAAAGTACACTTTTTTTTATAAAAAAGTCCCAATTTAGTATTAAATCAGTATACTTTCTAGTACACTACACTACAAGTACATGGTGCCTACTTGATATACTTACACTTATACTTAAGTATACTTAGCAAAAAGTAGTATACTTAAAGTTAATTTTAATAAGGGTAGATACAACTTGGTCATTCAAGGATATGTAAATATCCTTAAAACAACATATATTGTACAGGAATACACGTTCACAAACAAAAAAAAAAAAACACGCTAAACTATAATGTGAGCTCCGCTAACGCTAAACGGATAAAAAAAATTAGCGGAAGCTAACGCTAACCTCTAAGATGTTTAGCAGGATCAACACAAACCTGTTGTTAGTTTTCTATTGGTTTAGTTTTAAAGTGGGCGGGATTATCTGTGGCAAATTGGCAAATCCAAACCAGTTACAGTCCAATCTGATACTTCCACTTTACCCCTTTCAGAATAAAAGCATTTCTAGATCGAGTATTTTTATAAATACCGTTTGAAGCTAGTCAAACAAATACTAAATACTTTCTCTACTATATTTTATATGTAGTGATTTGTTCTATTCATTATATAAATATTGTTAAATTTTATATATTTTTAATGCTCTTAGTTTGAAATTTAGCTAGATGCTACATGCTACACACGATGCCTGACTCGTCCAAAACTGGGGATATTATTTTTTATTATTAATTTGAGATAAATAGTATTATATTTAATAATTTCTACACTTGTTTTTAGTGAACTTTAGGTTAGTGGAAGCTCATCCGCTAAATCAGAAGCTAGTTGCAGATTAGCGAAATTGCCATTGCTGTAAATAAAACCTCTATAAAATATTAAAACTAATAAAAACGTTATGTCTGTGATKTGTCCTGTCAGTATCTGACTTTGTTAACAACTGCAGGCTTGAGGCAATGGTTAAAACAGGAAGTTGTGAAAAAAATAAGCAAATAAAACAAGTAATATTCCACCTTGGGGGGGAAAAAAAGGAACAAAGGTAAATTTTAAAATGTGCAAATACACACTGATTAAAAAAACAGTAAAACTTTGCAATAAAGAGCAACTAATTGAGTTTTTAGACTTTATTGTATATTTTAGATTAGCTGCTGATAAATCAAACCAGTTTGTCCCAAAGATTACTTGATGAACCAGTTTAACAAAACATTTACAGATATTTTCAGACAGGAACTAGACTGCACCATCTATTTGCACTCCTTTTATTTTTGTATTCCTCGGGGGACAAAGGTCCTACAAGGTAAAACAAACAGGTAGTGTCTTCTTGTGGACACACAGAGGAACAAGACAGAAATCAGAAAACCCAAGTCACCGTCAACAAGTAGACGGAGCCCGTTACTCCACTTTAAATATAGCCCGGTCCCTGTAAGGACGGCTATAATTAGCCCCGACCGTTATCCAAAATTAACACTTTGTTTATGAAACAGATAAAAACCTGTTTTTAAAAAGGAGCGAGGATGTGTTTTAGTTAAGAAATATAAACAAACATCTGCAACGAGGCGAATCTTTTTACGAAAACTCATTAAAACCCTCCATCAGATTCAACTACAAGCTGGACGACACACGACGGGTGACGTTTAATTCATGGAAAATGTTCATTCATCGTCGCGGACCTCTTACGGCTCGAATAGACCACCGAGGTTAGTTGCGTCGCTGCCTACCGTAAAGATGAAACTTCGTCCGCGCTCTCCGACGTCTTCAGCGAACAGGTCCTCCGAAATAAAAAAGTTCTTCTGACGCAGAAAAGAACAAGCCACGAAGAAGAGAGAGAGGTGGAGATATCAGACAGGTTCAGTGCTGCCACATCTTTCCTCSACGTTTCGTTTCAGAGGTGACGGTGGCAGAGCGACCTCCGACCTCAGGTGGAGGCAGCCCTCTGAGATGAATGTCGCAACGTCTGAACGGTCTGTCGACGCCCGCACGCGCAGCCAGGGGCGTTCCTAAGACGGCCTCCAYGAGGGCAGGGCCGGGGTGGACATGTTACAAACACATGAATGAAACCCTCAAAATTAAATWAAAAAAAAAGTGAAAATGTTTGTTTTCAGCACTTTCTTGGTAACAATAACTCTGACTGAAAATCTGTAAAAGTCTTGTTTTTTTAATGTTTTTATTATTGTTTTATTTTGTTGTCAGTGTGAAGACTTTAAACGTGTTTAACCTCTGTGTTAAGCTTCGGGGTGACAAAATACAAAGAGGTTTGTGTCTTACCTGTCCAATGTCCTCGTCTTCATCAGGTGTCCAGACCTGTCCCTTATACCCACCGTCTTGTCTCCTTTCAAAATTTCTATCATCAAACACACTTAGGAAAGAATAAGTWTAAATACCGTGTATGTTTTGTTTCTTTTAATGAAATAAAAATATTCAAACAAGTCGAGACAAATTCAGTTTTTAGCTAGCTTTTTCCTACTTTTAGCCAACCATACTGTATCATTACTTTTAGGTTTTAGTCTTTAATATTTTTGACACATGAAGTCTTTTGTACGATGGCCCAAAGGTGTCAAGTCAAATACAAAACCCACAACACAAATACCATAAAAATTATGTTGCATGACTTCTGTTGTGACTTTTGCATTTGTGTTGTCTTTTGTATTTGTGTTGTGACTTTTGTATTTGTGTTGTCTTTTATATTTGAGTTGTGACTTTTGTATTTGTGTTGTCTTTTGAATTTGTGTTGTGACTTTTGTATTTGTGTTGTCTTTTGTATTTGTGTTGTGACTTTTGTATTTGTGTTGTCTTTTGTATTTGTGTTGTGACTTTTGTATTTGTGTTGTCTTTTGTATTTGTGTTGTGACTTTTGTATTTGTGTTGTGACTTTTGTATTTGTGTTGTCTTTTATATTTGAGTTGCGTCTTTTGTTATTGTGTTGTGGCTTTTGCATTTGACATGACACCTCTGAGCCACCATACTTTCGAAAGCCGTTTTAAATTTTAGCTTTATTTCTACCATTCTGGTTTTGAACTAACCTTTAGCTACTTTTAGCTAGCATTTTACTACATAAACTCTAGCCAGCCTATTTATAATTTTAGCTAGCTTTTTGCTACTTTAAACATATAATAGACTGTGTCCAAAACGACAGGCCGGGTCCTCCGGAGGACCCAGACTACCCGGTCGCGGCGGGCCTGGTCCTTGGTAGACCGGGAAGACCGGAAAAAAAGAGGCTGTGAATTTGGACGGTCTAGCGTCCCCTCCTTACCCCGTCCTTACGTCATGTCACCTAGCAACTGTGACGATGCTAAACAAGCAAACTTAAATCAAAACTAGAAAAATATCAATACATTAGCATTATTAATTTCACAAAACTATAAAATTAACTTAAAGGTAACATTTGAAGAACTAATTGACCCGCTGTAGGTGCATGTTTATTTCACTTTTTTATGACAAAAATAATATTTAAAAACATGTCTATACAAATGATAAAAGTGTTAGAATTGCAACCGTTAAAAAGTTTAATTTTTATATCGCCATATTTTTATTTAAAACATTCTTTTGTCTAGCTTCGTCCGCCATTACTAGCTTAAAAAAATCTCCGGTCGGGCCGCAATGCATTATGGGATATGCTGGGCCGGGAAGGATCCATCAGAACTGTCCTTCAAATCGAGGAAAAGGAAGGACGTATTTGTCGGCCGCATCRGAGGAGTCTTCGGTTTTGGACGGCCTTCGTCGCGGCGCTGTGACGTATGCGGCCGACRAATTCGGCCTTCGGAGGACCCGTCCTGCCGTTTTGGACACAGCCATAGCTTGCTTGTTCATACTTTTAGCTAGCATTTTATTTATAAACATCTAGCTAGCCTTTTGCTATTTTTATCTTTAGCTTTTAACCAAACATATTGTTACTCTAAACTTCTAGCTAGCCTTTTTGATTAATCTTGACACGTTGTCTTTTGATAGCTTATTTTAGCTTGCTTTCTGCCATTCTAGCTTTCAGCTACCTTTTTACTACTTTTAGATACACTTTTCTACTTTTAGCTAGCATTTTGTTACTTCTAGCTTAACATCTAGTTAGCATTTTGAGCAAAACGCCAGCTAAAAGCCAGATGTAGCAAAACTGTAGCTGACAAAAAAACTGCAAAACTTTGGCTAAAAACAAAACAGTAGCTAAAAGCTAAAATAAGAAGCAAAAACAGCCTGTAGGTGAAGCAGAATTCGAAACAAAAGTTTTTTTTTCAAAGGAATTGAAAAGATCACTTTATGTTTTTACTGGAGATTTATAAATACATTTAAAAAGTACTAAAGTTGTAAATAATATGAAGTTTTTAGCAATAGAAAGTACGATAAAACAGGAAACACTCATGAAGTCTGTGTTTCATGTTGAACTGCTCCCATGTGGACTTTCATGGATCAAGCTTTGTTTACATTGAGTGCGTACCCTCATGATGAAGTAGCTTTTGAAGAAACTATAAACAGGAAAACAATAATTTTAAGAAACGTTCTTGGATTTATTTACTGAGACATCGTGGGAAAAAAAAACTGCTGGGATTTTATTGGTCTCCTTGATGTTTATTTCTCAGATGAATGTTTATTTTAGTGGAGATTAAAGAGGAAGTTCAGAGTTTCAGTAGGCTCTTAAACCAACTTGGTCATCAGGTCAGTGGTTCTGTGTTGAATCATCAGGTCTTCTCTGAGGACAGTGCGTGCAGCACGGAGGTGAGGACAGACAGAAACGCTCTCAGGGCTTTGGCATCTCTCGGCTGTTGCCTCACAGTCACCTTTACTTCCTCCTCTCCACTTCCTGTTGATTCGCTCTCTTCTTTCACCACTTCCTGTTGGTCAGATGCATCTTTCCCATGTGCCTCTCCCGCGTACAGCAGCTCTCCCAGCACCAGCGTGCCGCCGCTGCCGTTGGGCGTGTGCTGGGTGTGCGTGTACAGGAAGACCCTCCACGGGAGCACGTGCGGCGGTGTGAAGGCGAGCGTCTGAATGTTGACGAGCTGCATGGCGGCCTGGAGGCTTCGCGGGGAGCAAAGAGGCACCACCGGACACCGGATGCTTTCTTCCACCCACGCGCAGTCCTCATCGTTTGAGGAAACTGGACGAAATAAAAAAAACAAATTAAAAATTAAATTGTGTTTTTTTTTATACGCGTTGCTGCCAAAACATTCCAAATAACATTATTTTTTTCCAGARAACGGCTCCGGTTTCTCTTTATTTTTTATTTCAAGTGTTATTTCAAGTGTCTTCAGTACGTTTTCCGTCATCTAACTGGTCCCGCCGTTTTTAAGCAATTTCAGCGATTTAAATATCAAAATGTTCAGCTCCTTCATGGTAAAGTTGTTATAACTTTTGCTCTTGATATCTTTTAAACTTTTTGAAATATTAATGTTTTTAAATGATTTTTTCCTCATTGAAATACATGGAAATTCTGTGACAGTTTTTGATGTTTTTCTCACGTCGTGCTGCATTTCTGTGGTGATAGAAAGCGTAGAAGGAAATTTTTAAACGTCCAGCTGATGTTTGTGACAGTGTGTGTTTCTGGGTGTGTATTTTAAACTTAAGTTTAACACTTTTAAGGGTCATTCAGCCTTTTAAAACTTCAGTAAGACATTTTAAAGTTGTTTAAAGTGCTTGTGACATGCATATCCATGAAATACAAAAAGTCAAAAAAATATTGATTAAACTTGGCATAAAACACGTGATTTTACTCATTATGTCACATAATTAGCATATGTTCTTTTGGATTTGGCTCAGCTAAAGTAAAACAGGAAGTGACATCAAAGGGGAACTCTGAGAAAAAAAACTCCCTTGTTTTTGTTTATTTAAACAATGTTATTTGAACTCCGACTCTTTCTCATCTCTCTAAAGAAATAATCTAAAGAAACATCAGATTCTTCTCTACAGTCTGCAGTGTTAGCCATTTTGATTTGATTTTGATTTGATTTATTTATTTAACAGGAAAAGATTATTAAAAATCAGGCCTGACTCAGCATAATTGCTGTTTTACAGCAGGTTCCTGTTCTGCAGCACATAAAACACTCAGAATTACAGCATCACAATCCACAAGTCCATTTACTGAGATTTGTGAATTGTTATTAAATGTTTTATTGTTACTTTCACCTGTCACTGACTTAATCGTTTCCTTTAATATTTTTGGAT
>NW_013952544.1:872981-888539 GCF_001266775.1 Austrofundulus limnaeus
ATCAGGGAAAATAGACTGCACAATACATAAATTAAGCAAATGATGAAACAATGGTAAAAAAGTGTTGGCATGCATTTTCAAGAAATCCATATTTATTTTATATTTGTCAAATGCATGTGAGCCATTTAGAGATTGGAGTGTATTCAAAACATCACTCTGTGAAATTTCAGAAAATGAAAATTGCTTTGAAGTGTCAGGATATTTAAATAACTTTAAATTATTAGCTTATCCCGGTAATGATGTCCTTACTGAAGAAATAAAATATTCATTAAATAAGTTAGCAGTTTTTTCATGATCAGAAACAAGAAGTCCATTTACTGAGATTTGTGAATTGTTATTAAATGTTTTATTGTTACTTTCACCTGTCACTGACTTAATCGTTTCCCATAATATTTTTGGATTCTTACTGGCTGAAATAATTTGATTTTTTTAAACGTTGTTTGGCTTTGCGTAATTYAGCAMCACATTTATTTCGGTAACTGTTTAAACGAGACCGATTTTCAGAAGTTTTTGATATTCTATAAGTTTTCATTGAAGAAGCTTTCAACTTTAGGAGATGTATTATAAGAGGCATTCAACCATGGAATTTTATTTTTCCGGACTGGAACTTTACAAGTTGAAATATATTTTTCCTGTATTGTCTCCAACTTATCATAAAAATTTGACAAAATGTAATTTGGATTTGACAGAGAAATACCCTCATTCCAGTTAGTATTCTCAATCTCAGCATGAAACATGGGTAACTTTGTTTTTGGAATCCTTTTAATGAAATTATGCACATGACCTGTAGGTTTCTTAAGGTTTTTTCTAATGACATAAATAAGTGAATGATCCGAGATTGAAGTATTTATAACTCCAGATATGCCATATATGGAGGATCGATTTGTGAAAATAAGATCCAAAATGGAATTGCATGTCTTGCCAAATCTTGTTGGTACTTTAATTAACTGTTGAAGCCCTAAGTTTATAGACATTGTTTTCATTTTGGCAATGCTATGTTCACATTCAGACATTCCCCTTTGACATCACTTCCTGTTACTTCCCATGCAAATATCCTAACAACTGTTCATCTCAGCGACATGAAATCTTTTTTTTTTTATAATATGTTATCTTTTAAAAAATACATTCGTATTTATTACAAAAATTTTGATTGTCACGGGCATTTTAACACTTTAGATTGTTTTGGGCCTGTATTACTGTTTATTTACCATTTTTGAACAAACTGATAACCACTTTAACATGTATTAAATTAATTTTAAGTTCCCTACAGCTCTTAAAACACTAAAGTTTAAGATGTTTAAGGTGTGATTCACATATATCCATGATTGTTTTTTTGGTTTTTATCCTTTATTGAGTTTTTTAATTTAATTTCTCAGCAGTTTTTTTCTGCCTATCTGAGCTATATTTTTAGTAAATCCAGCATTTTTTTGAGCTACTTTCATGTTATTTGATTATTGTCGAGTTCTGTTCAGCCTCTTTGATATCTGCATGCAGCATTTTCTTACAAAGTTGTTTTTGTTACGCCGCTTTCCACTTTCATTTTCTTCCTTTGAGTCAATTCAAACTCTTCTAATTCAACTCAGGTTAATACATTTCAGCTTGTGTTTAGCTTCTTAAGCGGCTTTCAGCAAAATCATTCACTGCATTTTCACAGGAAGTGAAATTAATCTAGTTTCACTGATTTTGTTTTTATTTACATTTTGCATAATGACCTGACTTTTTCAGAATTTTAGTTGTACCTGAAGCGTTGCTATATTGTCTAAAAACACAGAATATGATTTTTATTTATTTATTTTTTTGCTGTGTCACCCTGCCCCGAAGAAGAAAGCTGAATCACGTTCTGAACAATGTAGCCTGGCTCTTTCTTTCTGTAACTGAACAACCTGTTCTGTGGAGCAGAAACATCAAATGGAATTAGCTGTAATTGAATCACGAYAATGCAGCAGAAGAAATTCTTTATGTTGTTTTTTTCGGCTCAGCTCCGTGCCACACCTGTTCACTCTCATGTGTTTGAGTCATTTCAATTAAAAAAGTGGCTGATGACAATTGCTCATTAACTTCCTACTGTGTACCTGCAGAACTAGAACGGCGAGAACACACACACACACACACACACACACACACACGGCTACAACGCCGTCAGGTTCACAGAAACTGAGCTGAACGTCTGAGTGGTGGTAGCTGAGACTCGTCCACGACGCAAACAGAGCTCCATGTGTTCAGAGTTTGACTGACTCACGTCTGGCACAAAAGAGGGCGGGTGCTTTCAGGTTCAATAACGTCACTCTTCCTCTAAGTTCTTGTTTTTTTTATTGATCCTTTTAAGGGGGACTTGTGCAAAAAAAAAAAAACTTTTTTAACCTTTAAATGCATTTTGTTGTGTACTTGGAGGATCTAAGAGTGCAGAAAAGTTTAATTTAGTCCCTCCCAGTGCTGTAAAGACATCTTTAAATTCTGTCCATAAAAGTTATGAACAGAATCAGTGACAAAGGGCAAGCTTGGAGTCCAAATCTCACCGGAAACAAGTCTGACTTACTACCGGCTTAGCGACTTACTATCTTTAAAATCTGTTTGGGTCATATTTTTCCAATCCATTCAGTTGTTTTTATTCCTTATTACCAGGGCCGGCCATCGACACTTTGGCGCACTGGGCAAGATTTCAGGTGGCACCTCAGCCAATTTGTTTACAATCACGTATCAAATTAAATAGTTTTGTCTTTGATATTATTTTCTATCTTTAGAAACCAGGTTGTCCAATTAAAATAGAATCAGAAGCCTACCTCATACCTGCCAACATCTGCTGACATCATGAGGAACACCTGTTTATGTTAACCAGCAGATGCGGACTGAAGCAGTTCTAGGGGGGGGGATCTACTCAAAACTCTTCATTTTCCAGCCATTTGAAGAGCATTTTACTAAATTGTTAGGTTTAATAGAACATAAAGTTTGTATTTTATGAAGACTTTACCTAAACCTGAACTTTCTTTTGTTTTTTATTCACACACTGAGCAGCAGTAGTTTGTCTTGACTGCACCATATGATACTTATATCATGAAACATCCTCTGCACCATTTAACACCTCATGTAGAAGTTCATAAACCTGAGGAACCAGTGATTATACTACAGAGGAAATCAACCAAACTCAAATAAAAAGCTATAAATAATTGTTTTGTTCTCCATTTGTGGCGCCCTCTAGACGGACGGGGCCTTTAGTGTTTGCCTATACTGCCTATGCCAAGGGCTGACCTTGCCTATTACATATTTTGAACAATAAGGCCACAGTATTTGCTGCAAAACTGCTAAATAACTAATTAAATGGTTAACTAATTTTGTCGTCCATGTTTAAGAGTGCCGAGGCAACAATTGGAGTTTTTTTGTTTTGTTGTCAACATCTTTAAATCAATTTGTAAATAAGAGGTTTCTGCGCTGTTAGATAATCGGATCTCTATCAAATTACAAACACGCCTGAATGGGGCGGAAGTGGATGATGATCACTGGGAGTGAAACCTAGAGGGGGGCGGGGCCTTAAGCACCTCATTTGCATTTAAAGAGACAGCACCAAAACGAGTTGAGCAACTAAAGCGTAAAAGAATTATTATTTTTAGGTCAGAAAACCTAAATTGTAAATGAACTGTACTTTGTAAAGCAGCTTCCTGCGACCCGGAAAGTTGAAGCGGGTAAAGAACACGGAATCTTATTAACGACATTTGAATTAAGGATGTATTTTAATGTTTCTTACTGTGTCGTAAAGACTGAACTAGTTTGCTGCTTTTATAATTTCAGGTTGTGCTGGTCTTTAAGTTCTGCAGAAGCCTGTTAATCCATCAAATCAGGTGTTGAAGCAGAGAAACCTCTAAAACATGCAGGTCAGTGGTTCTCGAGGACCAGAACTGGACGTTTCTGCTTTAAATAACCAACTAAATGAAGTTTAATAAAAGGAGATAATTAAAGAAACTAATCCTTTAATCCAGTGTTGGAACAGACGCACTCTGCTGTGAAAGATTCAAACCATCTAAGGTACTGCTTTAGTTAAAACGGGCCGGTTCTGGTCCAGCAGAATACTCGGCAAATGAAGCAGAAGAGCCGCTGGCGGTAATCCTTCCATTTCATTACCRTGTTCTGGATGCGAGGCGCGTCGCTGCAGCCACAGGCGCTCGAACTCCTCCGGGCCGACGGCCGGGGAAAGGCACAACGTGATGGTGGCCTCGGCACTGGACGTCGTGACGGTGGCGGCGGGGGGGTCCGACTGTCGACCCGAATCTGCAGAGGACAAACAGGAAACCAGTGAGAGGACGCTGAACGAAAAGGAAAAGGAAAGAGTTAGCACCTATTAGTCATATCATTATGAAACTGATACATTAATCCTGACAGGCCCTCAGAACCAGACTGCAGGTCACCACAACAAGCACTGAACCATGTGACCCAAAACAACACAAAAAACAAATATGAGCTGCTTCGTTTTAGTAAAACMTTTTCTAACATTCACCGTTTTATAAAACTTAGCTGCTGATTAACTTTATCGGTGGGACCACCTGGATCTGGAGCTACAGGTGAGTTAACACCCAAAGCAGGGGTTCTTAAAGTGCCTGTGACATCAATTTTTTATAATAAATATGAATGTATTTTTGGAAAGATAACATTGATAACATATTGTACAAAAGATTTCATGCTGCTGAGATGAACAGTTGTTGAGATATTTGCATGTGAAGAAACAGGAAGTGATGTCARAGGAGAATGTCTGAATGTAAACAGAGCGATGCTAAAATGGCTAACACTGCAGACTGTAGAGAAGAATCGGATGTTTCTTTAGATTATTTCTTTAGATTATTTTAATCACTATCATAGAGAGATGAGAAAGAGTTGGAGTTCAAATAATATTGTTTCAATAAACAAATCCATGGTGTTTTCTTTCTCAGAGTTCCCCTTTGATGTCACTTCCTGTTTCACTTTAACTGAGCAAAATTCAAAACATGCCAGTTATATGTCATAATCAGTCTAGCTTTACGAAGTGTAAATGGGAAATTCCCACTTCACAGTACAACTGGGCCGCAGCAAAATAAGACAGTGAAAATGCGGCGAAATTAAGATTTCATAAGCCAGTTTTTAAAGCCTGTGCAGCGCCACCTAGTGGTGAGATGCCATCATTTCATGGGTAAAACAATCAACATGCATTATGGGAGATGTAGTTTATGGTTAATACCAGTTTAAAGCTGCTTATTTTAGACATTTAAACGTCTTGTAAGATCATGTGGGCCACATGAAATACTGTGGCGGACCACATTTGACACATGCTCTACAGAGAGGAAACGTTTAAGAGCGCTGACAATCCTCCCAAGAGTAGATGTTTTAGTAAATTCACCCTGAAGGTCAGACCATGTAATGAGCTCCACCTCAGACTCTACAGGCCTCAGTCAGCAAGTTGAAGGTCAAAGGTCAAAGTCTATTCTCTCTGAAGGCCTCTGACATCACTCACCAGACAGAACCGTCTCGACGGGGCTACAGTCCAGCAAGTCGGGAAGATCCGCGTTTGGTTTGAGCTTCGGCGCTGAGTGTTCAGGACTGCCCCTGCTGGCTGGCTCCGCCTCCGCAGCGTCCTGCTTCAGCGGCTGCAGAGTATTGAAGCTGCTCGCCCACTGGCCGATGGGCTCGGCCTGGCGTCCGATCAGAACGCCCAGGGAGGGGTCCGACCTGCGGCCCTGGAGAACCCTCTGTGTCTCTTCAATCCCACAATGCAACAGGCGGTAATAGAGGAGAGCCTGGTCGCGCACGCACATGTCTCTCTCCTCCTCTGGAAAAGACACAAGAGAGTGAACAACCGGGTTTTTATCGATCACACACACACACACACACACACACACACACACACACACACACACACACACACACACACACACACACACACACACACACACACACACACACACCNCACACACACACACACACACACACACACACACACACACACACACCTATGCAGTGGTGCAGCAGTCGCCCCAGCATGTCCTGCGTCTCGGCTGGGCGGCACAGGAACAGTCGCACGGCGGCCGTCAGCAGCTCCATCTTCACCCCCAAAGAGGCTTCGCTCCTCATGCCGTCGATGAACGCCTCCAACGTGTAGGGGGCACTGGAGACCCGCTCCCCGTAGACCCCCAGCAGCCACAGCAAGGCCTGCCTGCCCTGGACCAGACAATGAGGTAAAATTTGGTGTCGTTGTCTCTGAGAATCATCCCCAACCAGAGGCGGAGCTAGATTTTTTTGTTTTTGTTTTTGCAAGGGGTGGCCAAAATGTTTTTTAGGGGGGCACATACAAATAAAGAAAACTACTCTGAAATTTTAAGATGATCTCCATAACCATTTTCAGCAGTTTTAAGAACTTTTGAGCTGAAATTTTGTAGCCWAGCTAAATGCTAGTCACAACTTCAAGCTAATCAATAATGCTAATTTTACAAAAAGCTATAATTCTGCCATTTTTAGACAAATAAAACTGAAAACTGGTGAAGTAGCAGGCAAAATCACTCTACTAAATTCTAAATGGTAATCAAAAATTCAAGATGGCCACCACAGCTAACTTTAAATAACTATAATTAAGCCATTTTTAGACTTAGCGAGCTGAAATTTGTTTTGGTGTAGCTAAAAATAATCCCAAACACATACCGATTGCTAATCCTAATATAAGCTAACCGCTAATGCTGATGCTAATCTTATAAAGGGCCATAACTCATTCACGGCTGAAAATTTAAATGACAAAATCTGAATGCAAATACAAAATCTAAGATGGCCACCAATGATAATTKTAAATAGCTAAACCTTAGCTAAACATTTTCAGAAATAATGAGTTGAAATTTGGTTGGCGGTGGCAAAAAGCAATTTCCACAACATTTTGAAAGCTAATCTTCATTTTAAGCTTAGAGTTACTGCTAATTCATAAAAAAATAGATATTTTAGTCATTGGTAAACACATAAAGCTGAAAATTGTAGACAACAGTGATCCAAAATTCAAGATGGCCGCCATAGATAATTTTAAATGGCTACAACTCAGACATTTTTAGAGCTACTGGGTTGAAACTTGGTATAAATGTAGATGAGAGTGATCCCTAATAAACTTTAATTGCAAATGGAAAATCCAATAAGGCCACCTAAGCTAAAAAGGAAAATACTATTTTTGAGATTTAGTGTGGTGGTAGCTAAGGGAGATGCCCAACAGATTCTGAATTCAAATGAAAATATCCAAGATGGCCACCAAAGAAAAATTCAAATATATTTAGCCCCGCCCCCAACACACAGTCTGAACCCTAACAGGTCACGTGTCATTGTGCAGAGTCTTTGAGATTTGACAAGAATGTTAGATTTTTACTTACTGAGTGAAAGTTGAACTATTGATTTAAAAACGCTAAGCTAGCCGCTAACTCTCTTAGCATTCCTCAGCGGATTAACTCAACTTTTATCTCAGTTTAGTCAAAGAGGAGCAGAGCAGAAATCGACAAAAGCCCGTTTGTATTCATTATCTGTGTGGACACGTTAAAGATTTACCTGAACCATCCCCGTCATGAAGACAAAGAGCCACTCTGTTACAGCGTTTACAAACAGCTGCAGCTCTTCTTGCTCCACTTTGACTTGCAAATGTTTTAATCTAAAGTCAGAGCTGCAGGATGGCCGGGAGAGCAAAGGTGTAAAAACCACGTTGATAACATGTTTATCTGGAAGGACACGAACAAAGCTGCGTGTGTGATTTATGTAGCAATCCTCTGGTTTTGAGGTCACGTATTAAACTGCCTCTTACTTGGCCATAAAAATAAAAACAATGTGGTAAAATGCAAATGAAGAGGTGGAGAATGGCTTTCTTCTTACTGTTAGTTTGTATCTACTGAAAAGCATCCTATGAATCACTAAACAGAATAATTATGTACAAATGATTAACTCTCAACAATCTTCAAAATAAGAGTTTGGGATGACGTCAAATAGCGGCTCAGAATCTAAAGAATTGAAGTTTTAGCCTTTTTTGTGTGTTTTCTAAGGTCATTCAGCTGTTGATGTGATTATTGGTTTGGTTTGACTCTGGATCACCTGACTGTCCTGCAGCGTTTCCTCGCAGCCCTCCAGAGCCGAACACACAGTGCCGCTGCTCTGAGGACACACCCACACCAGGTCGCGCATCGTCTGCACCACCGCTGAGGTCGAGCGGAGGGAAAACACAGACAAAAGAGAGAAAAGGAAGAGATGAGAGGAAGCCGTTTGGGTGAAACGTGTTTACGTCCGGGCACGCTGGGACTTGGAGGTTTACCGGAGGTTATGTGTTCCTGTTTGAGTCCGAGGAGTCCCGTCAGGATCTCCAGACACCTGTCGCTGTAGCTGCGCCCAATGTGACCTGACAGGAGAGGACAGGAAGCTCTTTACAGCCACACACATTTTAATGAATTCAAAACATCTTCCTACAAAATTCTGGGTTATTAAACAGCACGGGTCCGATTTATAAAGCTTGTGTACGCACAAAACGAGCCCAAAAACTTGCCTACGCCACTTTTCAGGCAAAGGTTATGATTTATAAAACCCAAACTCGGTGTGAAAATGTGTGGTCCCTCACACCAGCTCTGACCCATGCGTACGTTCATTTTGGAGACGGGAAGCTGCGACGCAGAAGGTGAAGTGAGGAATTAGAGCCACACTGCCAATATCTAAATTACCTTTCATGTCTAAGACATTAGAAAGGCTGTTTTTATTCAATTTCAGTCCTTTTTAGATTCTCATGGTGTTAGAAGAGTTTCAGTCTGGTTTTAAATCTCGTCCTGAGACGGCACTTTAAAGGTTTTTTTAACTGTTGATTCAGGTAGCCCTGTTGTTTTAGTTCTTTTAGATTTAGCTGCTGCCTTTGATACAGTTGATCACAGCATCCTTTTATCCAGACTTGAACGTTGTTGGTCTTGAAGGCTCAGTGCTAACATGGTTCAAGTCATATTTGGCAGACAGGTATTTTCCCCCATTTCTATGGGGGAATACTCTTCTTCACCAACTCCTATTTGCTGTGGTGTACCTCAAGGTACTATTTTGGGACCCATTCTTTTTTGTTTGTACATGCTGCCATTAGGGTCAATTTTTAAAAAGCACAAAATATCTTTCCATTTTTTCGATTTAGGACTAAGGTGTGAATTGAGTTTAGGTTAGTTTTAGGGTCAGGATGGTACCTGTGAGGTTAGCCTTAGGGTTTGTTGTCAGGGTTAGGCTGTAGAATTTACTGGAAATGAATGGAAGTCAATGAATGGTCCTAATAAGGATTGAAATACAAACATGCATGTGTGTGTGGGCACATTTTTGCTATATTGTGGGAACCATTTTCCAGAAAAAGGCGGCCTCGTGGGGACCAAATGTGCATCAGTGGGACCAATGCCCCACGGGTACGGATGCTAATTTTGGGTGTGGGGGTTCGGTTTAGGACTAAGGTGTGAATTGAGTTTAAGTTAGTTTTTGGGTCAGGTAGGTTCCTGTGAGGTTAATTTTAGGGTAAATGGTCAGGGTTAGGATATAAAATTACCAGAAAATGAATGGAAGTCAATCCACGGTCCCCACAGGGACATAAAACAAACCAGTGTGTATGTATGTGTGTGTGTGTGTGTGTTTACCGATAGCAGAGATGGCAGCCTGAGCCGTGTCAGTGTTGACATCAGTGCAGTATCCCTTCAGCTCATCCAGCAGCATCACAACATTCTCGTCGTTAACCAGCTCAACCAKCACCTGCGGACGGATCAGATTTCATACGTGCAAAAGTCTTAATCCGGTCAGAATGCTCACCTAAGCCTTTCTGAGAACCTTTAGAGGTTTTTTTTTTATTGTTTTTGTCTTTGAACTTTGGCTGCTTTCCTCTCATTTTTCAGATTTCGTACCTCAGCGGTGTCAAAGCAAGACAAATTGCTACGGCTGAGCACCGCTACACTGAGCTCTACCTGGTATTTCATGCATAGAAACAGCGTTTTACCACGTCCTCTTATAAACACCGAAAATTACTACATGTACGACGGACTGAATGTGAAATAAATAACACAAAAGTACTTTTAAAAGTAAAGGTAAGAGAGTTTTATTCACTATTGAGTTGTGTTGAGTAGCCGCCCTCTTGAATTCTGAGCTCTCCCCCTTTCCTACAGGGGATTCCCACTGGAAGGGCGTTCCAGTACAACTTGTAAGTGGGAAATTCCCACTACTTCCCAGTACAACTGGGCCGCAGCAAAAGTAGCCAGCAGAAAAAAAAAAAAAGTCTACTTTTGGACTGTGTGCAGCTCCACCTAGTGGTGGGATGTCATCAGTGCATGGGTAAAATAAATTATGGGAGATGTAGTTTACAGTCAATGCTGGCTTTAAAGCAGCTTATTTTTAGACATTAATACATCTTTAACGAGCTTGTGGATCACATAAAAAGTTGTGTCGAGCCACGTTTTAAATTTATTGTTTGAAACATGTTCCTGAATATCTGATGGTCAAACGCTCCCACCTGCTTCGGTCCCTGCTTGTATGAGGGAAATAACCTGTTATTGATTGAAGCTTTTAAACGCCTAGTCGTAGTTTGTCACGCTTAAAAAGCAACAACAATGGGGGGGGGGGTCTGTCTCAGACAGACGTGATGTCATCAGAGCTTCTGTATTTGGTTACACACTGAAATATGGTAAATATCTGTTCAGCAACTCTTTTTGAATCTTATGTTGGTGCCAAAATACTATTTCCTGGCTGTCACACTTAAATCCTTGTTTTTATTTTTCCAAACTAATGTACATACACAACACAAACTTCCTGTTTGCTGTTTGAGGCGATTCAGGAACCTTTTATGCCTGAGTGAATCCAAGGTCAGAGTTCAGAGATTTAAGAAACATTCATCTGAACGTTTCCAGGTACAGGAAATTATCGACACAAAGCAGAAAAACAAACAAACAAACAAACAAACAAACAAAAAAAACTTCAGGAAGTTTGAAAAAAGGTTTCTCTTCCTGGAAGCAAAGTATAAATAAATGAGGGGTGCACTGAGACTTTTAAAATGACATGGAAACAAAAATCAGTACCTGCATCTTCCTCTGCTTGATGAAGGCCGGCTCGGCGTAGCCGCAGAAAAAACGTTTGTAGTGTTCCCCCAGCAGGCCAGGGACAGAACGCAGCAACAGCTACAACAAAACAAAAACATTTTATTTATTTAACTGCTGTTGCACATTCATTAGCAACAAAACATTTCCATTGATTAGATGATAAAACCAGTAAAAAAAGCAACAGTGTACCACCTAAGTTTAAAAACCTGTCGATTGAGTCTGGCTGCTTGGAAGTTAATAAGTAAAGAAACGAGGTCCGGATGAAGACTTTTGCACAGCTCTGACCCACCTGTATGTGGCAGAGGGCCGTAAACCTCATCTCCCTGGAGCTGCTCCCGCAGGCGGCCAGCAGGGGGCCTCGCGCTCGATCCAGAGCTGCCAGGCTGACGGCAGGAAGGTCGGCGCAGAGGCTCAGGAAGAGGCTGAGGGTGGCGGCCATGACGGGCGGGTGGTGGCTGACCAGGGAGGCGTCCAGCAGGGACAGGATGTCGAAGAGCTCCTCCTCCGACTGGGGCCGGTAGCGCCGGAGGACCCTCAGAACCTCACACTGACCCCAAACGTCGCACTCCTTCAACCTGACGGCAAACACAGAGTTTAGATCGGCGGTGTCCAACCCCTGGTCCTCGGGGTCCCCCAGCCTGTACGTCTTACACTTTTCTCTACTTTGACACACCTGAGTTGAATAAAAAACACACCTGAGTTAAATAAAAAACACACCTGAGTTGAATAAAAATGATTAACAGGCTTCTGCAGAACCTGCCGGCCGGCTGAAGAGCAGGAGAACAACTCAAACATAAAGGACGGTGGCCCTGGAGGACCAGGACTGGGCACCACAGGACTAGATGTTGCTGGAAGGTTCTCAGTAGGGTTGTGGAGAAAACATTTTATCCCACACAAATATCAAATCTAACAGTGAATAACAATAAGAACATTAAAAACTCTTTAAACAAACAAAATCATGTTTTTATCTCAAGAATTTAGCAAGTTATGGATGCTTTTGTTCAAGAAATCAAGCTCACGATTTCAGCCGTAATTTATCGCAGAAACAATCGGACCTTTGTGACCAATTCACAGAGTTAATGTTTAAGATATCACCATGAATTTTTTTTTAGAAATAATCCACCTTCTGCATTTTTTTGTAAGCCTCATAAATCTTTAAAACAAAGATGTAAGAGAAAATCCAGTAAAAGTAGCAGAAAAAGGTACAAAATAATGTTAACAGAGCTCACGTCACCAAACAGCAGCATCAAATCATCTTGATCTCTTGGAAATCCATAGAATGAAAACCGTTTATAAATAAAAACCAGGTGGATATTTGTTTTGTAAGCAAAGCCCCTCGACCAATGAGAGCCTGCATAATGTTTCACATGACGAAGACTAGCTTCGATACACACAAAATCAATTTCACCACAGAGAAGAAAACATCAGATAAAATCAAGTTTGTCATGTAATCAAACCCACTTTTCACTTGAAAAATGTCGCGTGATTTATTTGTGTCGACTTTGACATCAGCAGGGTTTCTCTGAATTTGTTGAAATAACGAAACAGGAGCGAAAATTAGCGAGGTCATCYTCAGTGCGGCGTTGTGCACAGTCACAGCGGCGTGGGAAGAAAATGGCCGCCGCTGATGACAAAATGTCAACATCCCTACAACCAGGGCTCTATTGAGCCCTGGTTGTAGGGATGTATTCTCTTTGAAATTTGTCCGTTTGTGTCTTCTGTTAGTTTTGAGTTTGCTTTGAGCTTTTAGCTACTGCTCTGCTACAATTAGCTTTAAGCTAGCCTTTGAATATTTTGAGGTGTTAACTAGAGTTTTGCAACATTTTGCTTTTAGCTGGTCTTCTGCCACTTTGAAGTCTTAGCTAGCCTCCTAATGTTTTCAACTTTATATACTTTTCTTCTTTCAGATAACTTTTTACTACTTTTAGCTTAGCTAGCCTCAACATTTTCAGTTTTAGAGACTATTCTTCTTCTATTAGCTAGCTTTTTATTACTTTTAGCTAGCCTCTTAACGTTTTAGCTTTAGACACCATTCTTCTTCTATTAGCTAGCTTTTTATTACTTTTAGCTTTTAGCTAGCCTCTTAACATTTTCAGCTTTAGTTACCATTMGCTAGCATTTACTACATTTAGCTTTTAGCTAGCCTCTTAACGTTTTCAGACACCATTCTTCTTCTATTAGCTAGCTTTTTACTACTTTTAGCTTTTAGCTAGCCTCTTAACGCTTTAGCTTTAGACACCGTTCTTCTTCTATTACCTAGATTTTTACTACTTTTAGCTTTTAGCTAGCCTCTTAACATTTTCAGACATCATTCTTCTATTAGCTAGCTTTTTACTTTTTTACTATAGCTAGCTAACTGAACATCCTGCAGTATATATTTGTTGTCAGCTGTTGGAGCTCAGGACCAACCTGTTGAGGAGGTGATGAGTGATGGGTTTGTTAATAACGACTCCTCCTTCCTCCTTCAGGATTTCCTCTAGAGCTCGGAGGCAGTTCACCATCACCACAGGGTCCGGGTCCCTCAGCAGGTTGTACAGCTCGTTCACCACCGCCGCATCTGAAAAATAAAAATAAAAAAACAAGCCTGACGTGGATGCATAGGTTTGGTTTCTGACATTTCTGCACTGTTCTCTCTTCTACTCATGCACATGAAGGTGAAAACTGAACAAGACATGTTTATACAGACAAAGGAGCTAAAGGTCCACCTATGTCTGAGCCGGGTTGGAGATTCTGCAGCTTGGCCCATCCAAGCACCGCCACCCGTCGCACGCAGGCCGCTCTGTCTCTCAGTCCCGCTGTCAGAGGCTGCTCCACGTACTCCACCAGGCTGGGCAACCTGCCACGCACAGACACAACCGTCACAAGCCCAGAACAGGCCTCACACACGGGTCCAGGTGAGTCTCAGCCCACCTCAGGTTGGTCATGCTCCTCAGAGCGAGGCTGCGGACCATGGGGTTGGGATCCTGGCAGTCTTTCCTCAGAGTGTTGATGACCAGCAGGGACAGCTCCGGGTTCAAGGTGGCGTAGGAACACAGGAAGATGTACACCAGTTTTTTCTGAACCACATCCACAGTGGCGCACGCCTTCACCATCTCGCTGAAGAGGTCGGACACATCCACACCCTGAGACATCGCCCTGAGGTGGAGGAGAGTTCAATGAAAACACACAAAAACAAAACCTTTATTAAACATTTATATAAATTATTAAAAGTCCTGAAAACAAGAGTCTGCTGTTCTGACAGTATCATGTGGAGTATTAATGCTAAAATCTGCATAAATGAAAAATACTGAAAACACAAGATTAAAACTTAGGACCTATTGCCGAAATGTTTTGCTGTTTTCAAAACAACATGTAGACACCTAATAAATTTATTTTTTTCCCGCAATGAATCAATCTGAGCAAAATGTGGACAAATAATTACAGTATTTTAATTTTCTTAATGCAGAATGTATTTCTCAGGAGGAGCATGTCTCCGCTGTCTTTAAATGTTTATATAAATGAAGTGATGCAGATTACGCTCAACTACAACACCAAACTACAGCTCAATAGCTGTAAAAAAAAGACAGCATTATCTCAGCTTTATTAGCTGTAGCAACCATTTTAAACTGTGTAGAAAAACCTTTATTTCCTGACAGTTTAACCAAAATCTGACTGGTGTGAAGTTATTTTGCTAACAAACAGGATTAACTCCAATAGTTAGTGCTAAAACCTTAAACAAGGATCTCAGACTGTGTTTTAGCTCAATATAATAATAAAATTAGCTCAATATTTCTAACATTGACTCAGTTTGTGTTTTGTAGGATCAGTTGGGTATGGTGGCCATCTTAAATTGGATTTTTAAAAATTCAGAATTAAATTTCATCCAATGTATAATGAGATATTTTGCTATCTTGTGTCGTGCCAACTGTAAACAAAACATTAGGTCTTAATGGTAAAAGAGGGGGAGTCAGTGGGGGCTACAGCTGGAAGTTTGTAGTTACGGTTATACAAATCCAGCAGGTAAGAAAAAAAAACAGTGATTTAGTGTCTGCAATCCACCTGATAACCTTCATGATGATGTTGCGGTATCGCAGCGGGTCGGACTGGATGTTTGGGTTGGACAGAGCTCTCCTCAGCTCCTTCACCGTCTCCTTACCGCCCAGGTACGGCATGATGACGACCGCTAAAATAAATAAAAAAAAAAAAATAAAAACTTTAACAGTCTAACATGACGCCCTACACATCCTACAGAAACACAATAAAGGTTAAAGTTTAGAAATATTACCAAATAAGACTAAAACCCGGTGATTTTACTCCTACTAAAACTAGATGACTGGTTTGTTTACATCCTGGTCACTTCCGTGTTGCTTCTTCTTCGTTGTTTTTTTTCCCGCCGGTATAACCCCGCCTCCTGCTGGCCAGAAGAGGAATTAAACCTCGTTTTTCCTGCCAGAAAAATACTAAAAAGGTTTTTTGTCTTGTTAAAAATTTTTCACAGTCTAAAATTCTAAAATTTATT
>NW_013952544.1:889589-891812 GCF_001266775.1 Austrofundulus limnaeus
ATATAATATAATATGAAATATTTTAACAATTCAAACAAAGTTTGTTTTAGAAATGCAGAGTAGTTTTTGACATCTAACCAGACTTGGAATATCAAACATTTATTTTTAGACTGAAAATAGAAATCTTTTGTTGAAAACAGTAATTTGAAGTAATAAGTAGCTTTTTGAATAAATGTTTAAAGTTCTCACACTATTTGACTTTAAAATCACTTTAAAKCTCAACTTAAGCCCAGAATGAGTCAGCTTTTTTCTAATTTTAATTAATTTAGCCTTTAAACAAAAAGTTAATTTGGGTCTGAACAGATGCAGTTGTTGACAGATGAACATAAAATAAAACACTCAGTCTGAGTTGATGGTTTTATTGATTGTGAAAAGCAAGACAATCTAAAACAGGCAGCTTCAAAGCCTCCAGTGCTGTCAGCCCGACCACTAATCCCCGGACAAACATCGGCTCTACCTGGCCCCGGCTCGGGGTTTCATACGCAGAGCTTCATAAAAGGAGAAGTGGGCGGGGCTCCGCGCTGGACGGCCAAACGGCTGAACGCTGCCCGGCCGCTCAGAGGAAGCTGCTCAAGCCTTCCAATGAGACGAGGGCAGAGGCAGGCGCCGCGACGCCTCATCACTCAACATTTCATCAAAACGTTTCAAAATAATTAAATAGATTAAAAAACAAAACAAAAAAAAGCTAAGAACAAGGTGCGAATGAACCCTGAATTCATGATATCAAAGGTGTGTCAAAAGTTAATAGTAATTTTGGTCGGAAATTAAAGGCGAAAGTCGTCGGCGCGGCGTCGGACTACGACAGATTGGCGCTCAGGTCCGGGTTGGCGGAGCTGTTTTCCTGATTGGACGCCTGGCTTCCTCGCGGCGGCACCTCGATGATGCGAGGCTTGTCGATGATGCGGGCGCGGCGATCACCTTTCTCTACGATTCCGATGATCCATGCGCCGTTGGAGGCGTTGCCCGCCGCCGAGTTGTGACTCTTCATCTCAGAGCAAAACTTGGCCGCCTGCTCCCTGGGCAGACACACCAGCAGTCCACCTGCAGGGACACAAGGGTTAACGCTCAGTTAGTGCATCTTTACAGCTGTACACGACGAGAGCGGGCCGAAGACGTCTGCACGGCCCCGCCAGTCTCCTACCGGAGGTCTCGGCCGATCGGCCCTGCAGCAGGCTGAACAGGTTCCCTCCGGCTTTGCTGATGGCGCTCATCTTGGCGATGATCGGCAGGTTGTGGATGACGAAGGCCACCTCGTGTTTCTGCTGCGATGCCAGGTTGTTGGCGTGTCCCAGCAGACCGAAGCCTGTCACGTCCGTGGCGGCGTGAGCCTGATACTTGTGCATCAGGCGTGCCGCTGCAGGGAACAAAGAACCACAATGAGCCAGATTAGACCCCCCTTTTCTATCTTTTAAAGAGATCCCAGAGTAGACGTAACATTAGACTTAATTTGATAAACATTTACTTCAACAAAAACTATAAAAATACTGTAGGCTGATTAGTTTTTATACATTTTATAAAATATATTGTCACCTAGACAGCGCCATTACACCCCAAAGGGTAAATAATGACTTTTACTAGATGCTCCACTGCAAGGCTAACACTATATCACCACATACGTTATTAGCTCGGGTGGTAAAACTATATCAACATGTATTAGCTCAAACGCTAATGCTTTATTAGTAAAATGAGTTTTGGTTAAATCCATCTTAACTGGGAATGAAACAGTGCCACCTGCTGTCGCTGGTTGTACTTGCACTGTAAAACTGCTCCAAATGAGGTAACATGGCTGCGAATGTGTGAGGACAAAAATATAATATTGGAGTGATGTTAAAGTGTTTGAAAGCTAAACGTTAACTTATTATGTTGTGTATTATGCTTCTTGCTTTGTTTTTGCCATGTTTTGCAGTTAGTTACTGTTGGATTTTATAGTATTTGGCGCAATTTTATATTCATGTGTTCAGCTAAGCTAGCAGCTAACTGTGGTACTGTTTTCCAGGCAAAACAGAGCTCATGCTAATTGTCCACAAGATCTCTATCCACGACTGAATTACTGTGGTATTTTGTGCAGATAATAAACTGCTGTCACAACCAATCAGCGCTGAGTGGATCATTGAGTAGAAGAGAGATATGACCAGACACACAATGGTCACTCACACACACGTTTGTTTCTTGACCCCGTGGGGACCTTCCATTGACTTCCATTCATGTTTTTTAGACTTTATA
>NW_013952544.1:892659-894191 GCF_001266775.1 Austrofundulus limnaeus
GCTTAAATGCTAATGCTTTATCACCTTAAATACATGTATTAGCTTAAATGCTAATGCTTTATCACCTTAAATACATGTATTAGCTTAAATGCTAATGCTTTATCACCTTAAATACATGTATTAGCTTAAATGCTAATGCTTTATCACCTTAAATACATGTCACTAATGTATATCACCTTAATGCCTGGGAGCTGTAGCAAAAGCTAAATGGCTAAAGTGAGGTTCTCCTTCCATGAAGCAGCTCTGTTGTCGTCCATCATTTTCCAGGCTGAGTCATTTCTACATCTTCCTCTTTGTCAAAGCGCTCCAGTTTAAATTAAAATGGTTGATATACAGATATTGTCCATGATTACTCTTTAAACTGGATAGAGCTCGCACCGTAACACCTGGTAAACGTCATTGTTAATTTATGAAAACTTATTAGCCTACAGTATTTTCTTTGTTGAAGTAAACAAGTGGGTTTGCTGGTTAAATATGAATTAAACACAAAAAGGCATGAAGAGAACACGGCACCTGTTCGGTTTAGCGTGGCCATGGAGAACATGGCTTCGTGATACGCCTCTTTGACTTCCTCTTTGGTGACAACCAGCTTGATCTTGTTCCACTTTTCAGGCTGATGGGAGCAGAGAGATAAAAAAGAGAGCGTGAAGATGTCCTGAAACAAACGCCKGCCCTTTTAAGTCGTGTTTCAAACCTGTTCGAGCCACTGGTGAGCGTTCACGGCCACCTGAGTCCCCAGAGGTTTGGTCAGAACCAGGACGTCTCCCGGCACCGCCCCGTCGGGCCTAGAAAAAGATTCAGATCGAGTTCTATCAGTGCGTTGTGAGACAAATCAGTCATTTTTTAAAATATTAAGTTTTTAATTAGTTTTTGGAGAGTTGAATTTAAGTGTTTTAACAACATGTAATCAGTTTAGATAAAAAAATAAACAGATTTTTCAAATAAACATTGGCACTTTAACTGAAGTTTGACAGTTAATTTGCTTGAAATCGTTTAAGACAGAGCAGGAACGGGAAATATTGTGTCAAAACATAATTATTAACGTGTCCAAAGTGATTAAAGGGTGTCGAATCAGTTTTAAAGATTCACCTTTCAGGAAAAAACACAACTGACCAATAAAATAAAACTCGTCTCACTTGAAACGGTAAACGGTCGCGTGAAGTTAAATTAAAGATCGTCCCGGGACACGGCAGACTCACATGATGAACTCGTTGGGCTGGCAGACGACGGACGCCACGCCCCCGATGATGATCCAGGGGTTGACGACCGTCTGACCGCCGGTCACCGACGTCCCTCCTTCCTCTGCGGCGTCACGGAACCCTCGGATCATCAGCGGCATCGCTCGCTCTCGATCCTGGTCCCCCACACAGAACACGGAATTGTTTTTAAAATAGAAATAAAAACTTTTTGTTTACAAACTCAAACATGCTTTGTGCTGTTAAAGCTCGAAAACTAACAGGATTTTTAAAGGGATCCCTGATTAGTTGTAACATTAGACTTTATTTAATAAACATTTATTTTAACTGTAAAAT
>NW_013952544.1:894208-899739 GCF_001266775.1 Austrofundulus limnaeus
ATTTTACAGTTAAAATAAATGTTTATTAAATAAAGTCTAATGTTACAACTAATCATGGATCCCTTTAAAAAGTCTGTTTCCTTATTTCCTAAGAAATATCTAGAAAAAAAGTCAATCTACTTTAATAACAAGATTACAAAACAAATTCACTTCAGATAAACAAAACACCAAACTTTAACTGCACGTTTAAGTATTCTGAGTTGGACCGGTCGGTACCTTCTCGTTCATCTTCTGGCTGACGCTCAGCAGCATCAACATGTTGTCGCACTCCGTGATGCCCATGGCGTACAGATCGCTGAGGACGTTGCAACACGCTATCCTCCCCTGAGGAACAGGAAGCACAAAAACAGAACAATTCAAACCATTTCGACTGATTCTCCACCCAGACCACGGTTAATCCTCTGTAATTAGGATTTATCGTAATAAAAGGAGCGTACAGGTCCGGTTTTCTCCATCAGTTATTTGTTTACCCATCTGAAACCAGTCCAGGTTCGAGCTGCATCGTGTATCGTTGGAGCATCGTCATCGTAATGTTTGTGAGTGAAACAGATGTAGGAGGCAAATTAAATCAAAGTGTCATCTAAGGTCTAAATCAAAAGCTTTGCACCAAACGACTGCATCTTAAGGCTTTTATTTTGATGGGTTGCTTTGTGTCAAAATAGCTAAAACTTTCATTTTGTTGTGAACCTTGAAAATTCCTGTTTTTTATATTGAAATTTATACCAAAGRGTTAGAAAAATCCAATATTGTCCAATCTTTTTTTTTTCTTCAAAAAATTAAACAAATGGACGATTATTACATGATAATTATGTAATTTATTAATAACATACTACAATTGGATGCACTTCGTTACGTTAGAAGCTGAGGTATTTTTCTGTTACAACAACTGGACCGGGTCAGACTAAGAAACACGACCGCAAACATGTGACTTGGGTCTAAGCTCCTGCAGTCACATGACTGAACAGAAACATGCATGAGCTCATCTGATGCCGCATTTTCATGTAAAATGTCGTTTTCTCCGTTACTCCTCAAGATCTTTGCTAAACAAGACAAGAACCTGCTTGTTTTTATGATTATTGCTTCCTCGATTGCAACGCCAAACACACAGCAAACATCACAGCGACACAAGTATGTAGGACTAAATAATACTGTGCAAAAGTTTTGAGGCAGTCCTCTTTAAATTCTTCGAGGAGTCCTTTAACTCTAACCTATGAATCCTAAATGCAAAAAATAAAATATTGTACCTTTTTAGAAATGCAACTTGTCACAATTTACACTTGTTTCTATTTAGTTCAATCTCTAAAAATCTGCACAAAAATAACAGTTTAATAAACATAAAACAGTATTTCTGCATGAAAAAAGGTGACTCCAAACGAGTGTTGCTCAACCTCTGGCTAAAATAAACAAAAATAAACCAGCTGATTATCAATTTAAGAGTTTTACTAATTTCAGTCTTCTCATGTGAACTGCTCCTCTTGAACTTGGGTCAGCAGTTGGACTTTAACATTGCAGTGGAGTGTGGTTTAATGAGGACAACATGTGTGCTGGTTCATCAAAACCTTCTGGACCCCAGAGGGGACACAGATTGTTTTTATGTCCATGTGACGCAACACAAACAGACTTAATGCTTGCTTAAAAAAAAAAATAAACACTGACCATGTGAACGCTTCATGGAGGGGGATGCAGACTCACCATCATGTACGGATCTTCAACCAGAGGGTAAAAGAAATCAGTGGTTTGAACCAGAGACAGCCCTCCATGTCTTAAGGGGATYACACAGCTGTCCAAACCGATACCTAAAATAAAAAAATGTTTTCTGCTTTTATAAGTGAAATTAATGCAGGACATGTTAGATTACTTTAATGCAAGCATTTTGTGTAAATAATAAAGTAAATATAAAATACAGCAGGTGATAGTACTCACATAAAATAAGAAATATTCTGCTGAATCATTATATTATTGTGTAATTTAACAGCTAAAAATTTCTCTTTTGTTTTATTGTTTGTATTATCATACATTTATGATGTCTCAAACTGATAACTTGGGTCATCAGCGAGCTAAAGCTGTTTTACCTGTTTTTTAACTGTCATTCTGCCAAATGAGCAACAAGCTAACAGGTTAGCAACAGTAAAGCTAACTGGGTTAGCTTGGAGAGCAAAGGTTCGAGATAAAAAAAATAAATCATTAACTTTGTTCCTCACCGAGCCGCGGGCCGGACAACTGTTCAACGAACTCCGAAGCTTGGTCCTCGGCTTTCCCCGTCCCGTCGGTGGCTCGGTCCGGCTCCAGTCCCGACAGGAGTTTGAGCAGAGCCTCCTGCGGGACCTTGCATCCTCATCCCTTCATGTCCGAGAAGGATGTGAGACGGAACCCGCGATCCAGGCCGTGCTCCACGGGGTCGAACGGCTTGTATCCCGGGGGGAAACACCCGGCGGGTCCCACGACCTCCTCGGAGGGAGGTGTGGGGCTGGAGCTTGACATGCTTACACCCCCTCGAGCACCGGTTCTGAAACAAAACGCTGCTGGAGGAGGACACGCACAGGTCTGAGCGCGGTTAGTGAAGAGGCGCTGAGCGGTGTTCGTGCGAGGAGCGCTGCGTGATTAGAAGAAAACCTTTACCAAAATAAAACAAAATCAACGTCCAAAAAAAAGTTTATACGTCCGCACGTAAAACTGTCAAACATTACAGTTTATTTTTTACACTAATCTTTGTATAGAAAGTTAAATTAACAAAATACAGGATGTTAAAATTCTAAAATAATGGGAGATGTGTATTATTTTGAAATTTCTGCCAAGCTTCCGGATGTAGTTTGAAATGGAAATTGACGAAGCGCGAGCTCCTCTGGACAATTGGACTGTACCATTTTCTCATGTTGTCATTAACCCTTCATATGTTTTTTCTTTTGTTCCCTAAACTATTTAGCTTCATATAATGACTTTTTATAAAAACATATTTAAATTTAATTGATAATTCTTCCACAAAAAATAATACAAATGAACAAACAAAACGAATCCTCCCTGTCGCTCTAATTGGTTTGTTCTTAGGAACGGAGATACGTCACCACCGCAGGTGCTGCTACCTGCTGCTTTTTTATTGCAGCAAAGCAGAAACTGAAATAAAAGGTTGTTGCTTTGCTGATTTTATTAACTTTGTATTTGAAGTGGCAGCCCATTTCGTATACAGCCTAGCGAAGTAGCATTTTTACAAAAATACAAAATAAATGCTGCGTAAGTAAGCGCTGAAAAACTGGTGAAGAAGCTGAAACTGTTGGTAAAGCTAAAAGAGAAAAACATTAAAAGATAAAAGTTGGTAAAAGAAATAAAGAATCAAGAGTTGTGTTAAAAGACAAATACAGCAAAAGGTTAGGTTAAGTTAAATTTAGCAAAAAGGGCCAAAACACTTGCTAAATCATTAGCTAAAAGTAACAAAAAGCTAAATGATAGATACAAAAGGTTAGCTGTACATTAAATGTAGCAGTAAACTGGATAAAAAGCTAAATGTAGTAAAAGACAAACTAAAAAACTAGATTTAAAAATAGGTAAAAGCCAAATGTAGCAAAAGATAAGGCAGCAGCTAAAGCAAGCAACTAGCTGAAAGAAGCAAAAGGCTGGCTAAAATACCAAAATTGTTGCTAAAAGTAGCAATAKACTAAAAGGCATGTAACAAAAGTTTAGGTAAAAGTTAAATATAGTAAAGTCTAGCTGAAATCTAAGAAAACTTGCTTAAGGATGGATAAAATTAGCATAACTAACAAATTCTTATTTTGATCTCTTCTAACACTTTGGTAAAGTTTCAGTTGTATTTTCCTTGATGACATAACTTAATAAAAAACAGCGTCTATTTCCTCTGCAGCATGCTGACACATCAGTTTTATTTTCATTAAGTTAGCCTTAGGTAAGACAAGTACAATTTAATAACTAATTTATTTTTGCAAATCTCCAACAGTTTGACCATTTGCAACAAAATGATTTTAATTACAAACAATATTATCACAATTGGTGAAGGAACCTCAATGTGTTTACATTCATATAGATAAATAGCAGGCGTTACGGGTAAAGATTAGACAGAATAAAGAGCACAACAAGCTCCGTGCTGGGGTTAAGCGTCAGAGTTCAAGCAGCAGCACATTTAAAAACACAGGCACAGAAAACAGAGAGTGGCTACTTTTTTTTCAACAAGAGTAACTCCGTCTCTAACACATAATACATGTTTTGAGGTAATGCAAAATGCTACGTTTGCAACCAAAACATATTTAAATGTTCTTTATTTAAAGCTCACTAAATAATTCTTATGCATTTTAAAAAAATCCTCTGATTTATCACATTATTTAATAGGTCCAATAAATACTGATATGTTGGAGGAAAGACGCATGTGGTTTGCACTAAAAAAAAAAGGTGGAATCATGTTCAAAAAGTGAGTTTTCAGAAGCGATGCACAGTGGGTGGGGTTAGGAAATAAGAGGCCAGGTGTTTTGGATGAAAATTAAGATGAATTCAAAAAGGATGAGCGACGAATTTATGAAGCAGCGTAGGGAAAAATGTGACGTTATCTTCTCTTTCACTTTATGATCCGATTGCCTCGACATGCCGTTTGATTTTAATGTGTTTATTTTTACCTTTAAGATCCACGTTGGGGTTGTGTATTTGCACGGCAGAGTGTGAGTAAGGTGCAACAACAAAACTTTTTTTTTTGTTTTGTTTTCCAAATGCAAATACACTGAATGCAAATATCTACTACAAATTTGTGTTTCCATGCGCCCCCTGCTGGTGTTACTGTATACAGTCCATGACATGTATCTGCAGCGTGTCCATGTCTGGAGCCAGGTAGTGACACTTCGGGCAACATAAATCGGGAAGCTCTTCGGCTCCTGGTGCTCCTCGATCGTTGACTGGTACCTGGTTCCGGAAAGACTGGGCTGGGGGGACTGTGTTGAAGGCTCCTGCAGGAAACATTCCTATTGCAAAACAAAAAGACAACTTATTACCAAATAAAACATTCAAACAATCATTTCATGACAGTTACGTGTGTTGGTGTCCGGTACCTTGCGGAGGGGGAATGAGGACGGGTCGCTGGGGGAAGTCTTTCACGTGTCTCTTCTTCATCTGCTCCATACGTTCACTGAAACAGACCAGAAYGTTTGACGTTAATCCAGTAACACAAACTACTAACTGTGGACTTCCTTATAGCAGGGGCTTCAAAGGCTTCAGGAGTAGGAGGCTGGTTAGAAAAACAAGGGGGCTGAACATTTATGGCAGTGGTTCTCAACCGCTTTTGGGTCAGCACCCCGCCATCCAGATCTAAGTCTCTTAATGCCCCCCATCAAATAAAATGCAAGCCACTTGCACAGAAAATAGTTTTATTATTATTATGAATATTATTGTTTAAGTTATAATTTTTTATTGTCGTTACTGTATTTAAACTTCAAAGAGTGCTTGAAGTAAAGATGAAACCCAGTTAAAAAGTAAACGCCCCCCAAAAGAATCACGACGCCCCCCTTGTTACTTCCAGTGCTCCCTGCAATACTATAACC
>NW_013952544.1:903476-926594 GCF_001266775.1 Austrofundulus limnaeus
GCATTGTTGAGAAACACATTTCCTGGCATTTGGAACCAGGCTGGAGTCCAAAATCTGCAGTTTTTAAAAACAATTTGAGATCATTTTTCATTTTGTGTTAAAAAATGTTGTTATTTTTTTGTGAGAATAACTGTGCGTCACTTAACAAGAGCTTTTAACAATTTACCGCTTCATTTTTATTGTTCCATCTACAGCTATCAGCTTGTGGTGTAGTGAGAAGAATAATGTCTCAATGCTGATTATTCAAATGTTATTTTAATAATAAAGTAGAAATAATCGCAGTACCAAATGTATGAAAACTTAATATTATTAAAGGAACAAGTTCAGTTTAACTCAAGAACTGGTGCTGGACTTCAGCAGCTCTTCAAACATCACATTTGTGTCACATGACCTAAAACATATAAAATAAAACTCATCAATTTTACTAAAATAAAATAGAAAATACCTTAAAATCAGGTTGAGGTTTGCCTTGTTCTATTTAGTTTTGTGTCACATGACCTAAAAGGTTTTTGTTTTTGCTTCTCAAGTGTTTCTTCAGTAATTTATTGAAGGTCCCTAAACAAACCGCTGTCCCATGTATGGACAGATAAGACAATTAAGCGTGGACTGTCTTATAGAAGGACAGACAGGGACTTTGTCCTGCCTGAGGTTTACTGCAGATCCTCAACCTTTAAATCCAGATTTAAATCTGAAGCTGGGTGTYGTTTGGGCATCGTGAAAAGGAAAAACGTAGATCCAGCTGACGTCTGCAGCGAAGCTAAAGAAGCTGACTCAGCATCTGATTAGCAAAGGAGATCAGGACACGTCTCCTGGAATCCAAACGGACCCAAACGAAGATCTGAGCTCCCGTTAAAAGAAACAGGCGTACGGTTACAGATCATTTAGTTAATTTTACCGTGATAAGAGATCCTGATTGAGCCTTTCGATCTCGGTCACGGCCTTATTAAGCTCTTCCTGCAGCTCCTCCTTCTTCTGGTTCAGCTTCTCTCGCGCTTCTCGCTCTGCAAGGAAATCGGCCTTGTAGATCTCCGCCTGAGAAAACACAAAATAAAATAAGTCCAATTTGTTTGAAAAACTGTTGAACTAAAGCAAACTGAAGGCACGCTAAAAATGAACGACAAAACTGTGGCTGTTTGTCTTTCTGTTAGCAAAATATCAAGTTTTGCAAATATGCTGAATTTTTGTTTGGCAGTAGCCAGTGGTGGGCACAGTTCCGCTAATCCACCAATCTGTTAATAGCAGAACTAGCATCTCATTTAGCTTTAGAATTAGCCTTTTGGCTAACTTTGGAAACCGTTAGCGAACCAATTCCCTTCCGCTAAATAAGGTTCTGSTAAATTTAAGTCCACTAAAAATTTCACAAGTTTAAATTTTTTTTATTTTTATGCCATTCATCCTGAAATAAATAAAAACTATCCTCTCTTACAAGCAGTGCTGGACGTGTCAGGCACCGTGTGTGTAGCATGTAGCGTCTTTAGCAGCTAAACTTCAAACTAAGAGCGTCAAAAAGAAATAAAATGCCATTTAACAGTATTTAAATAACAAATAAAACAATTAACAATGTAAAGTATTTGATATTTGCTGTTTGACTAGCGTCAAATGGTATTTATAAAAATCAAAAGTTGTTGTTTGAGAAGGAATTGAAGGTTTTATTTTGTTTTTGTTTCTTGATTATTATTGCTTGAAATTAATTATGGAACAAAGGGGCAGATATAAGATTTTTTTATTTCTGCCTCCTTTCATTTCAGTTGGGATTTGTATATTTTTGTTGTGTAGAATTTATTTTTGTTTTTAAATTAAATGAATAAATAAATAAATAAATCTCCAACTTCAACTCAGAGCGCTGATAGCAAAGCTTAACACTTGGAGTCAACTCTGGCTGTTTGTTATGAACCACTGGATAGATTTTCAGTGATCAACCTTAGCGAACACAAAAACGGTGACAGATGTTGGGCTAAAATCTGGTGTGGTAGTAGCTGAGAGTCATCCACGACACATCGTCTGAGCTCTAACAAGTCCTCCTGAGATCAGAGTTGTTACTGATTGTAAACAGGTWCAGGTGTGCGAGGGTACCTGCGCGGTCAGGACAGGGACGGTCTCCAGCGAGCCTTTCTGTTGCTCCACCTCCTCCTTCAGTTTGTCGATCAGGTCCTGCTTCAAGGCGAGCGCCCGCTCCGCCTCCTCCAGTCGGCTGCTGAGGTCTCCTTCCTGCGGCGCCGCCGGGAGAGGAAGTTTAAAACGAGCGCGGCGTGAGGACCGAAGCGTGTGGGTGTGTTTTTACCTCGTTCTTCAGTTTGGAATCGTAGTCTCTGAACAGACACGTGTAGGCGTGCTGCAGCTGGGTCAGTTTTTTCCTTAAAGAGAGGAATCATTCAAGCAGAGTTTTACATACTTTTATATATGTGACCCATCATATCAAAATGAGGATTAAGTCAAATTTGTTCAAAATGACCTAATTACATTTTCAGATTCCTGCTTTAAAAGCTACATTTTGATACCTGGATCATTCTGATATCATAAGCTTATCCAGAGATATGATCTCATTTGTCTTGTTGGTTACGATAATACATTACTGTTWGGTCTGAATTTTAATTTTATGTAAATTAATTGAGTTATTTTTTTATGTCAATATAAAGAGCCTCAAATAGTATTTTTATATTAAGATTTCCCAGCTGGAAAGAAACAAGAACATTGTTAACTGACAGGGAAAAATTCAAAATTTTAAAGCATTTTCCTCAAAATCAGGTTTTTTGTTGCTGCTGCTCAAAAAAAAAATGCTTGAAAATTTTCTTTAGGATTATATTTCAGACTGTTCATTCAAATGAGACAAAATGCTATTTTTGCAGACRTTTAAATCAAAACCCTAAATCTGCATGTTTTCCCACATTCTACTTTTGGACTTCATCCGTGTTTCGATGTGATGGGTCACATTTACGTAAACGTCGAGTCGAATCCCCGTTATTTACGGGAGTGAACCCACTTCTCCTCAGTGACGGTGTGCCTCTCCGTCTTCAGGGCCTGCTCCAGACCCTGGACCTGCAGCAGCAGCTTGTCCATGGCCACGTTGTGCTGCGTCTTCTGCTGCTCCAGCTCTCGCTCCGCCGCCTGCAGTGCCTTCACCTTACCCACCAGCCTGCGGGTCGGAGACAAAAAAACACGGCTCAGCGGGGAGAGGACGGAGACCCCACGCTACGCTGACGTGACGCCGCCGCTTACTTCTCCTCCAGAATTTTGCGCTCGTACTCGCTTTTCTCCAGGCAGCTCTGCCTCTCGTTCAGCTCTCCTAGCAGGGAGGTTGCCTGGGCTTTCAGGGCCTCGCAGTCTTTGGCCAGCTGTGAAAACAAAACATTAACCCACATTAATGGCTGCAGTGAGATCAGGAGTCAGAACGCTGGGCGGGTTGAGCGTCACACCTGAGCACAGTCCTTGTCCTTCTGTTTGAGCAGAGCTTCTGTCCGGTCCCGCTGAGCAGAGCTCTTCTGCAGGTAATCCAGCTTCTCCTCCAGCTCCCGATACCTGCAGAGAAAGCTCACCTGTCAACTTGATGCAACGAAAAATCCTCTTTCAAAAGCCTTTAAACACCTTCCTGCATGTTTAAACTGTACAATCTGTCCAAGAACCTACATTTTATTGTAATTTTTTGAATAAAAAATAGTTATCTGTAGCTGCATCAGTACACACCATAAACATTTTTTTTAGTTTCAGTTAGAAACTTTCTAAAAAAAAAAAGACTGAACTGTGCCAAAATGTTGAAATAAATACCTTCCCACTTCAAATTAAGCTCTTAGGGGTGTAAGAAATACACTGAAATATTGTGATATTGGTCGATATTTCATTTCCTGTTACTGTATTGACTCCTAATTGAGACTTAAAGCACCTGTAACAAATATTTTTTGTAAAAACATGAAAGCATTTTTTGAAAGCTAACATTAACAACTTGTTGCAAAAAAGAAATCACGCCGCTGAGATGAACAGCTGTTGAGATATTTACATGTGAAGTAACAGGAAGTGATGTCAAAGGGGAATGTCTGAATGTAAACAAAGCTTTGCTACAATAACACAGACTGTGAGAAGAATCTGATGTTTCTTTAGATTATTTTGAGTCTATCAGAGAGATGAAGAAGAGTCAGAGCTCAAATAACATTGTTTTAATAAATAAAGACCAGGAAGTTATTTTTCTTAAAGAGTTTCCCCATGATGTCACTTCCTGTTTCACTTTGGCTGAGCCAAGTTCAAAAGAAAATATGCCCGTTGTGCGATAAAATGTGTAAAATTGTTTGTATTATGCCAAATTCCTCAATATAAAATATGTTTTCCTTGACTTTYTGTATTTAAAGTACTGTACATCCATCTTTAAAAGTGCCTGTGACATCAAATTTTTTGTAATTATACAAATGYATTTTTGGAAAGACAACACTGAGAACATTTTACAAAATAATTTTCATGCCGCTGAGATGAACAGTTGTTGAGATATTTACATGTGAAGTAACAGGAAGTGATGTCAAAGGGGAATGTCTGCATGAAAACAGAGCTAAGCTAAAATGCTCAACAGCCCAGACTGTGGAGAGGAATCTGACGTTTTAGATCATTTTGAGTCACTATCAGACAGAAACAAACAAACAAACAAACAAAAATAAAGAGTCAGATTTCAAATCATAATGTTTCAATAAACAAAGAGCAGTGAGTTCTTTTTCTTAAAGGAGTTCCCCTTTGATGTCACTTCCTGTTTCCCTTTTGCCGAGCCACGTTCAAAAGAAAACAGGCCAGTTATGTGTCCAAACAGGTAAAATAATTTTTGATAGATTTTGATGTTTTGTATCTGAAGGATAAGCACGTCACAGGAACTTTAATGGATGAAAGAAATGTGAAATTAAAACAGTTCTCACTATTGTTCTTCTGACTGTATAAAAATAAACCGAATTCAATCAGACTTTATGCATGTAATGCATTGTATGCTCTTTAAACTGGGTTATTTTTTTAATGAGACTATTTTAGAGGAGAAAATATTGATATATCATCTTGCTGACAGCATGATAATATATCATATCGTGACCTCTGTGTTGTGATATCACAGACAGCGCTTGAAGCTACACAGAAATATAAGCTAACAGGATTATTTTAATGCAAAGAGTCCAACTTTAAGAGTGGTGCAATGGTAAGAAAATAAATACATCAAATAGGACAGAGTCTAAGCGTTTCTGGTATACGAGCAAAAAACAAAATGAGCTCCGAGTTCAGAGAGAGGCAGGCAGAGAAACAGAAAACCACACAGAGCTGGGGGCTCACCTGCCCTGTGTGGCCTGAAGCTGCTCTGTGAGTTTAGCCAGGCCAAAACTGGAAAAGGGAACAAAAAGAGAGCGAGGAGGAAGAGGAAGAAGGGGGAAACAAGGGTCATTTCAAAGGTTTTTGTTAAGCAGAAGGAAAAAAAAAGATAAATTAGGCATGCTGATAGTCTTATTAACAGAGGAGAGTTCAGTGCAGACACAGCACCACGTTGGTTATTTGACAAAACTCAGTCAAAGTTTAGCAGAAAGTCAGTTCAGTGGTGTTAGCTTGCGTTAGTGTGGGAAAGCGTCGTACCAGTCGGAGGAATGCTGCGCCTCAGCGCGAAGCTGAACGGTTTCTTCAGAGCCGCCGCTCRCCTGAAAAACATTTACCTTCAGGTCTTAAACAAGAAGAGGATTCTTTGGATTTCTAATCTGCGTATGACAGAAAACGTCCGGAAACACCAAAAAATCAGACACTTCAAAGACAGCGTTAGCATAAATATGCTAATGCACACGGGTCCAATCCTGGTCCTGGATGACCACTAAAACCTCAGATCAGGTGTGCTGGAGCAGAGAAACCTCTGAAAGCTGCAGGCTAGCGTCCATCGAGGACCAGGATTGGACACTCAATCTGTTTTCCCCCTTCTTGTTTTCATTTGAAGCCAGTAGTATAAGTATCCATTAAGTATGCTAATTTTAAACTAAAAATAAAAGGAGTATACTTCTAGTTTACATTTCATGTACTTATCTGAGATATAATTCCCCAAGTTTATCTTATACTATACTAAAAGTATACCAAAGGTTTAAGTATACTTAGTCTATACTAATGTTTAAAACTTTGGCCAAGATAAACTTTAGCAGTACACTGAAAGTACATTTTTCACACAGCCTGGTTTATTTGTAGTATATTTCAAGAAAAAGAACTAAAAGTATCCTTAAATTACTTTCAGTATACTTCTGAGTATGCTTTCATAAACTAATTGTGGGTCAATTTAGTCCTAGAAGTATACTTGTCTTAATGGTAAATAAAAGTACACTTAGAGAAATTCAATTTTATATACTTTAGTATACATAATGACATGTACTTAAAGTATACTTTTTTTGTAAGTACTTTTCTAAGTTTATAAACAACAAAAGACATTATAACAGTATACTTAAAGTATACTTTTTTTTTAACAAACAAAAGTCCCAATTTAGTACAAACAAGTATTAAATCAGTATACTTTCTAGTACACCTACAAGTACATGGTGCCTAATATACTTGATATACTTCAACTTAAACTCAAGTATACTTATTAAAATGAACTTGAAGTATATATTTTTACTAAGGGTCTTCAGGATGGTTTTACCTGCACCTGCAGCAGCTTGGCTCGGAGCTGGTCGATGCAGCGGCGCATTCGCTCCTTCTCCACCTCTCCCTCTTCCATCTTCCTCTCCAGCTCTCCGTTCTTCCACTCCAGTTCTTCATTCTTCCTCCTGAGCTCCCTCGTTCCCTCCTTCATCTCCTCCTTGTGGGTCTTCAGCAGCTGCAGGAACTCGTTTGCGCCCTCCACTGGCTGCAGGGAGGAAGTGGGACACGGTCAATCTCAACTCCAGTCCTTCATCGATGTGAAAAAAAAAAAAGACGACGACGAGCGACAAAATTTACAAAGTGAAGTCAGAGTTTGGTTTAATCTGGGAACAGTAATAAATTTCACTTTTTAGCCTCTTTGCACTGACTTCCAGGATGTTTTGATGATTTCACCTCCAGTTAGCTCCAATCATTCAGTCCTGTCGTCTCATTTCACGTGTCCAACACAAAGGTTGGGTGTCCCAGGATTCTGGTTTCAGCATCTGGTAACCTCAGGAACTAAAATATCATATAATCTATCTTTAAATTGAAATGTTTAAATCAGACATGTCTTCAGAAGTAATCGTTTAAATTCTACCCTGCAAAAAGTGTCCACCTAACCAAGTCTTACAATTTTATATCAGGTAAAAAAAAATAAAAAAATCATTTTTGATTGATGCACTAAACGAGAGCAGAGTGTGTTCGATTATTCATTATTTTACTGGCAGATTAATTTCACTTCATTTGAGTTGGATTTTGACCCACAAAATAACAGCAGCAGAGTCCTGTGCCCCCAACTATAAACAAGGTCATAGTAGCATTCATTATGCTACTTTTATCCACTTCAAGTGCRCTAACCTCACTCTTTTGTAACAACTAAGATAAAAAATAAAATAATAAAATAATAAATAAATTWAAAAAAGCATTGTTAATGGTAATTTTTTAATTTAAATCAATTCAAAAGTTAGGGGTGCACGATATATTGGCATTAATATCAGTATCGGCCGATATGTAAAACTGGGCCTATATTAACGTCTGATATTGATTTCTGACATTTTAGCTTTAGTTTCTGTTTTGGGAGGTGAGACGGTTGGTTGAACTGCATCTGTTTGTTCATGATAGTGATAATGATGCTGTGTAACCAGGAATAACAGAAGTAGAGCCATGTCAGAGGTCTGGTCGTTTTACAGTATCAAAAAAAGACCTAAGTACATTTGTGCGTATATGTATACCGGTAATAYAATTTGTGTTTGTGTAATATTGGTAAATATTGGTTATCGGCCATAACAGCAATAATTATTGTATATCAGATATTGATATCGGCTGAAATGTTCATATCGGTGCATCCTTATTGAAAATTTTTTCAAGACCCCAACTTGATGTTTCGGGACCCCACTGTGGATCCAGACCCCAACTTTAGGAACCCCTGATCTCACACGTTCTGCTCATTTAGTATAACAGTTTCAAAACGAGAACAAAACTATTTTTTGGCTGGGTTTAAGATTGTAAGTCTTGGTCAGAGGGTCAATTCTTGCAGCGTAATCCTTTAAATTGAATTTGTAAATGAACATTTTTCTCTGCTGGCTGCCGTAGCGCCGGAAAATATCTTTTTGAATAGTGTTTGTCGTCCCTACAGACCGGTAAAAATTGAGTTTTTAAAACAGATGTTCTCGTAAACAAAACCAGCAGGTTGCCATGTGGTAAAACACTAAATTTCAACACACTGAAAGATATTCTGAAGCTTCTCAGATGAAAAATAATTTGAAAATAACAACAACTAAATATGAAATGCTTCCTCGATGTGACTCGTTTCAGCAGCGCGGGTCACAGAAACACGCTTTCAGCTCGTCACGATTAACACAAACTGGTTCGCTGACATTCCCAGGTGATGTGCGGCCTCACATTTCTATCAGGTGCCAACAAACCACCTGATAAATATCACAGAGTTTAAAGCTGGAGTACTGGAACACAGGCAAACAAATATGCCCTGATTGGTTTATGAAAAAAAAAAAAAACTATGACAACTTTAAATGCTTCAACTACTGGCTCTTGCGATTAAATTAGAGGCAAAAGGTCACAAAATCTTTGAAAATTTTAAAAACTGTGGTGAACTTTAAGGCTCTTTGTGCCACTGGAGCCAGAAAATAAAACAAGATCAGGTTGGAGACTTGCTGTCAGAAGAATATCAAGTTTGCAGAGTTTTTAACCTCCATTTAAATTTTATTCTAATAGAGTCTCTATGGTGTTCATCAGCTTAAATCAAATTGTTTTATTCAGTTTTACAACTTGATTTTCAGTAAATCAAGCTGTAACGTGTTTATAAAAGGTTAATGTTGAATTTAATGTTTTTAATTTAAAGGACATTTGTGTGTACAGTGTAGTGAGACAGAATAGGCGAAGGCAGGCGACATGAAGCAGCTGATTAAGCAGAAACAGGACCAACGAGCTGAAACGTCTCACCAGGCTGCGAAGCGGAGTGGTTTGGGTTTGCTGTTCCGTGTCCTCGACCCGTTTTCTCTCCCACTGATCCAGAGTCTGAAAGACGAAACAAAAATAAGAGACGTTCTTCTGAAGGCAAAACAAAGGTTTTCTTCTTCGGTTTTTCCTGTTCGTTTCAGACTTTGGGCTGTTTTAGCTGTTCACACATCAAAACATTCAGCTCATTCAGGCGATGTGTGAGTTTTAGTTTTAGTAACTTTCATATTAAAAAAAACATTCTGTTTACAAATATTTTACTCATAGAAAGATACAAAAACCTCATCAGTTCCTTTAAAAACATTATTCWCTTGAAATCTGTTTCAGCTACTCGCTCTGCTTTTGTCTTCTGTAGCCAATATAAGCTTTTAGCTACCAGTCGGTTACATATAGCTTTCAGCTACTTTTAGCTACCGTTTACTTTTTTTAACTGCTAGCTTGCCCTTTGACACTTTTAGTCCACCTACTGTTATATTTAGCTTTCAGTTAGCCTTTGGCTATCTTTAGATTGCTTTTTGCTACATATAAAACCCATTTAGCTACTTTGAGCTAACTTTATGCTGCTTTTAGCTTCTACCTACCAGCTTTTAGCTACAATTCTATCTTTAGTTTCTAGCTAATCTATTAACACTTAGCCTTTGCCAAATTTAGCCTTTAGCATCCACTTGCAACTTTTAGACTGCTTTTTTCATACATTTAGCAACCATTTTGTTGCTTTTAGCTTCTACATACCAGTCTGCTAGTTTTAGCTACAACTTGTAGCTTTCCTTTTGACTCTTTCAGCCTCTTGCTACATTTAATTTTTTGGTTCTTCTTTTGCTAATTGTAAATTGCTATTTCCTACATTTACTTTATTTACATTTAGCAACTTTGAGGTACAATTTCATATTTATCTGCGAGCAAAACACTTGAGTTAGCCTTTGCTACATTTAGCCTTTAGCATCCACGTGCAACTTTTAGATTTAGATGTCTAAACTTTGCTGCCCTTTGCTTCTAGCTACACTTTTTTCTATATTTTATTTGCTGCTTTTCATTTCTAGCTACTAGTTTGCTTCTTTTAACTAACATTTTGCTACATTTAGATAAACCTTGCTGCTCTTAGCTTCTAGCTACATTATTTTCTATATTTTATTTACTGCCTATAGCTTCTAGCTATCTTTTTGCAATTTTTAATTAGCTTTTTGCTACTTTTAGATAAACTTTGCTGCTCTTAGCTTCTAGCTACATTATTTTCTATATTTTCTCAATTGCAGCTTTTCGTTTCTAGCTATTAGTTAACTATTTTTAACTAGCTTTTTGCTATTTTTAGATAAGACTTGCTGCTCTTAGCTTCTAGCTACAGTTTTTTCTATACATTTGCTGCTTTTAGTTTCTAGCTACCATTTTCCTACTTTTAACTAGCATTTTGCTACTTTTTGCAACAGATTTGCTACCTTTGGTTTTAGCTAGTGATCTGTTTATTTTTAGCTTCTTCAATAGGCTGAAATCAGATTCAACTGATAAAATGTAATAATTCTGGCCGCCTCATTCATAAAGTTTTTTTTTTCAGTCTTTCCTGGTTTTAGACACGTGTGGCCGTGTCTGTTAGCATCTTTATGACTGCAGCAACATCAAACCTCAGGTAACAGGTAAGTGGACAAACCTGCGGCCCCTCTACCGGCCCGTTTTTGGCGGGGCGTCCCTGCAAGTCTTCGGTCTGGCTGGAGTTGCAGCAGTGATTGGAGGCCGACGCCGCCGGCAGGTTGACCATGCTGTGTAAGGAGTGGTTCTCCTGGGCCAGCCGCTCCACCAGCGCCCGGGCCTCCTGGAAACGGCAGCTGAGGAATTCTCGCTCCTCCCTGGTTTTCCGCTGCCAGCCCTCCATCTCCTCGCAGCGCTGACGCAGGGCGAGGTTGCTCCGCCGCAGAGCCTCTGAGCAACGCACGGATGAGGTTACACAAACTGCTCGCCGCACTGAATGCACACCAAACGCTCGTCAAAAAAAGCTTTTCTTTTTTTACCTCGGAGCTGCTGGTTGTCGCACAGCAGTCTGGTCACCACTTCGTTGCCAGCGAGCTCTGGTGGGACCCTGAGGGCCCCCCCGCTGTCCTCCCCCGACATGTCCCACTGCATCGGACCATCAGGCTGGGGCTGCACCATTCCTGCACAAACATAACTACTGTTTTATCCACAGCTTTGAAAACTGGTTCTATTTTTCTATTCGATTTTGCGGGATGTTTGTTTTTCTGATTCTCCTCCTTTATTTATCCGTCCAAACAACGAAGAGAGACAAACAAAAAYGTTTTCACTGCCTCCCTGGTGACTCTTATGGTCTAGTTAAAAAATAAAAAATAAATCAGCCCAGTGTGTGCTGGTCCTTTACCTGCTTCCCTTCTTGTAGCCTTAGTTCCCAAAATAGTTTTATTTAAAGTCAAGTATTTAAAATCCAAATTACAAATTAAATCTAATAATTATAATAATAAATCTAGTTTTGTTTGTTTGTTTTGGTATTTTTATTCATGTTTATAATGTTTTATTGTATGCTGTAGTGTCTTTGATTTATGTATAAGACTGTTTATATTATTAATTTTACTTAAAAAAAATTTATTATACTTTTTAGGCACATTTTGATTTGATTTGATTTATTGATTTAACAGGAGAAGATTACTAAAAAATCAAGCCTGACTCAGCATAATTGCTGTTTTACAGCAGGTTCCTGTTCTGCAGCACATAAAACACTCAGAAATACAGCATCACAATCACATCATTATACACCATAGACACAAAGACAAACAAGCAKACCAAATTTCAGGAAGGCAGCATTTGCAAAATAGGACGTCTAAAWATGAGCACAACAAAAAGTGTCCAGCAGATGGCAGACAAGATTCTTCTTAAAGGGCTGTAGTTTTGAAATGGACTTTATGTTTTGAGGAATGTCATTCCATGCTTTAGTATAAACATAGAAGAAAGACCCTTTTAGATATACTGTTTATAAAAGTYCATCTAGGGACAAGTGGTGCTAATTAGCAGGTATGGGACTGCTGTTTTATTCAGTGTCTATGTTGTTGTGTGTCTGTTCCTATCAAATAAACGTAATATAAATAAAAGCTAAACAGCTCCTTTTCTTTATAAAACATTGACAACAAAAAGTTTTTATTTTCATCCCTTTATAAGAATAAATTTGTGCTTATTCACAGTTTATATTTTTGTTTCTCTGTGTTTAAAGAATTATTAGATTTAATTACTGTACTTATCCTCATGGTACAGAAACTAGCTCTTCCTAAGAGTCAAATTTTAGGTTAAAAAGTTCATAATATAAAGCATAAATACCATTTTAAAATTATTAAATGAAGAAATTCTTTAGATTTTATTGTTCCGTATTTTCCTAATTGGTTCCTTGAGTTTTTAAAAGTAGAAAAAGAGGCAGAGCTTTCAGTTATCAAGCTCCTATCTTGAAACACCTTACGGTTTTTGTCCACGACGCAGACACTATATTTAGGTTTGGGTTTCCTGAGGTATCCCTTAGTTCTGCTGCTATAGACCACTGCTGGAAGACAAACTGACCMCATTTTCTTCCCTCTGCTGCTGTCTTTGCTCGCTCTTACTTCGTTGTACTTTTTTCTGCTGGAGGTTTCTTCCTGTTCAAAGGGAGTTGTTTATTTTCACTGTCACCAGAGTGCTGCGTGGGAAGGGACACTGACAAAGTGAAGTTTCTACAAAATTTCCTAGCTTCCTTAGATCAATATTTATTATTTAGGTGAAGGACCCTGGACATTCGTTCTCCCATGTTTGTTGTGTGTGTGTGTGTTTCTCCGGACGGATGTTCTAAACTGCATCTTGATGTTGTRTGTGTGAATGGCAATAAATGCTTCTGATTTACCAACTGCCTTTTTACAATGTAACTTTTGAGTCCTAAGACGACTTTTGTTGAGCAATGTGTTGCCATGTAAACTGGATGCTTTCGTTTTGACACAACAGTATTAAATAATCACAATTGTTCGTAACTAAGTAAGGCCTTCGGTTTCAGAGGTTGAACACGTTTCTGCCTCGTTAAGTCGACTAAAATATGTTAAACTTTCACTTTCACTTTAATTTCCTATAAAGTTGAATTATAGAGAAGGAAAACACATTTTTTTTATCTCATTTTATGAATAAATGTAAGAGCTGTTTAACGAGCTGTAAAACTTTACAGGTAAAGAAAACATCACCTGATACATTATTTTAWTACCTTAATCTATGCTCAGCAGGCCTGAGTTATATAGAACCACTCGTGATTTTAATTATTCTTATTTTATAATCATTCAACATAGATGAGCTCGGATAAATACCATGTTCAGGAGASATGTTTCATTATTTATCTTAACTGAAACGTGATTTTGCTTTTATTTTTGTTCTTATCTGGACGGTTTGTGTAGATTATGCTTKTATTATGATGGAGAATGCAATGTGCTCACTCACTGAGAAAAAATATCTATATATATTTACATAGGAAACAGTCCTGATACTTAAAAACAGGATGGCCACAGTATTCCTCAACATAAGCTAACGTTAAATGTCAATAAATAATCTGTACAGAGACAACACGGTTCATTTACGACAAAAATACGTATCTTACCTTCTTTTTTTTTTCTCCAATCCTAAAGTCCGGAAGATCAACTGGTCAGGTTGTCTCAAACAAAGCTAATTCACCGGGTTGTTTATTTAAAAACAATAGGCGAGTATAGAGAAGCTAGCTAATTAGCTTGGTAGGCTAATTTAGCATAATGTCGGGAGGACAAACAGAGGCGTTTATTTATTTATTTTTACTAAAAATATATAATAATGAACATTAGTGAAAAATGTGCCTCACTAACAGCATTTTATCCAGTCTTGTAAGTTCTCCTGGGCGCGGTTAAAATTTCCAGTAAAAGCTGAATCTGTAAGCCCAGCCGAGAGTGTTGTTAGCTCGAAAAAATGGGACAGTTAACCCYGAGTTTAGCCTCGCAGGACACTGAGCCCTAGCACAAGTTTTAAGTACTAAAAAAAATGTTTTATTAAAATATGATTTGTTTTCAACAAGCAAGAATTATACAAAAACGTAATTAAGGTGAAACAATAAAAATAAATTATTTAATATGAAAATGTGCAAAATACACTGCAATATACAGCTAGATTTAATTTATGTTTATAAGCCCACCACTTCTTCATAATAAACCCTTTATTTAAACAACTAAATCGTGSCCAATTACAAAATTAAACATTTTTAAATTTAAATTTATTTACGTTTCTGTTTAMCAATTTAAGTTTCAACCAGTTCCTTGCAAAGTTGCGCCTGTCAGTCTGAACTCGGGGGCCTAAAGCTCCGCGCGCTCACAGGAAATCCCCTTTCTCTTTCCGTAGTGAAAGATGACGTCACCGAGCTGCAGCATTTTCATGTCCGCTGTAGTRAGGGAGGTGACATGATGCTGTCCGCGTCAGCTGCTGCAGCCGCTCTCCTTSTGGCTTTTATTTACCCGAGCCGCGCGCTGTATTTCCACATAGGAGAGACGGAGAAAAAATGCTTCATTGAAGAAATTCCGGACGAGACGATGGTGATCGGTGAGCCGGTGGTCCGTTAGCTTAGCGGCTAACTAGCAGTCTGCGCTAATAGCTGGTTGTTCCAAAGACGTTAGCAGACGTCAGAAAGAGTTGTTTGTGGGGTTCAAACCGAATAAAGTGATACAAACCAAAGAGTGAAAAGCTGCTCTTGGTTTGCCTTTTCTTTATTAAGATTTCACCTGTTTAGAATATTGTTCCGATTAATTTAAACAGGACGTTTCTGTCCATAAGTCTCAGTATGAAATAACCATAAACATTAAGATTATTAAAAATATAGGCAGTTCAGTTAGGAAAAAATATTTACACCATTCCGTAAAATATATTTAAACTAGATAAACTGCATTTTCTATGAAAACATATTGTAAATACTTTAGTGTTTTGGTTTTGCATTTAAATTAAATTGCTGTTATTACTTCTTGTCACTAGAGGGCGCTGTTGTGACAACATAAAGCTAAAAAAATCAAAAAAAGCTAACCTGGTAGAAAAAGGCTACCTAGAAGGAAAAAGTAACAAAAGKAAAACCAGAAGCTAAAATTATCAAAGCGTTACTTAAAAGAAGCAAAAAGCTAATTTAGGAGCATAAAGCCACTAAATAACTAAAAGCTAATATTAATGTGAAAAAGTAACAAGTTTTTTTATATTGTAGCTAAAAGTATGCCAGAGGCTAAAATTAACGAGGCAAAATAAAAGCTAAAAGTGGCAAAAAGATAAAGCTAAAAATATCAGAAAGCTAACCTTAAACTAAAAGTAGCAAAAGGCTAATTAGAAGCATAAAGCTACAAAATAATAAAGCTAAAAAATGTGAACCAAGAGGTAACAAAAAAGCTAACAAAGTAGTGAAAAGCTAGCTAAAAGAAGCAAAAGGCTACCTGAAAGCTGAAAGTTACAAAATAACCAGATGAAAACTATAAAGCCAGCTAAAAGTAAGATAAGGGTAACTAAAAGCTAAAAATAGTAAAATACTAAAAGTGGCAAAAGACTAGCTGTAAGGTTAAATTAAACTAAAAGTAACAAAATGCCAGCTAAAAGTTGAAGTCCAGTCAAAAGCATCAAAAAGCTAGTTAAAAGCAGCTAAAGGCCATCAAACAGCTATAAGAGCAGTAGCTTTAACCTCCTGCATGTGTCGTTTCTTGCAGGAAAGTACCGGACTCAGCTGTGGGACAAACAGACCGGGTCCTTTCTTCCGTCCACCCCTGGCCTCGGGATGCATGTCGAGATCAAGGATCCGGACACGAAGGTAAACGCAGGGAGGAAGTGCCGTTCTTATAAAACACGTCCGCGTGCTGAACAATTGTCCCAACTATTAAAAGGTTGTGTTTTCCAGATCATCCTGTCTCGTCAGTACGGCTCTGAAGGACGCTTCACGTTCACCTCCCACACTCCTGGGGAGCATCAGATCTGTTTACACTCCAACTCCACCAAGATGGCTCTGTTTGCAGGAGGCAAGCTGGTACGAACAACTTTAATTCACCACTTTTATTTCAAAAGTTAATCCTTAATCATGATATAGATGTAATAATACAAGTTTCATAATAACCTCTGCACCAACTTACTGCAACAAAATAATGCGCACGCAGCCAAGAATACAATTTTGTAAGCCATTCCCGTGAAATTAGGTCGCAATTTTCAAAAATGAGCTGCAGATTAGCCTTTTTGCTAACTTTGGAAACTGTTAGCGGACCGATTAGCTTCAGCTAAATTAGATTCCTCTAATTTTAAGTCCACTAAAAAATTCACAAGTGTAACAACTTCTATTTTTAAGCTGTTTATTTTGAATGAAATCAAACCTATCCCCTGTTACAAGCTGTGCCGGACATGTCAGACACCGTGTGTGTAGCATGTAGCATCTAAACTTCAAACCAAGAGCATCAAAAAATTTTATTATTTAAATAATGAATACAAAAAAAGTGACTAAAAATGAAATATGAAAAAGAAAGTATTTATTTGTTTGATTAATTATGAAAATACAAGCTTGATCAAAGAGAAAGGGGTAAACTGGAAGTTTCACAAGTTAGATTGAGCTATAACTCTGGTTCGGATTGGCCGATTTGCCACAGATGATCTCGCCCACTTTCAAAAACCAAAACAGGTTTGTCAGTCCCTCCAGTTGTTTTAAGCTGTTAGCTTTCACAAATTTTTTTTATCAATTAACATTAGAGCTTAGATTCTTGCTGAGCAGATTAGTGTTTAGCTGTGCTCACCATTGATTCCAGTCCCACAACTGGGTTGTTGTCTTTGCGATTAGCATTAGCTTCCACGATTTAAAAAAAATGTCAGTTTAGTGTTAATGAACCTAACTTTTTGGTTAGCGTCACTAGTCACCAGCTAGGCTCCAATCAGCCCTGCAAAGAAAAAAAAATTGAGGGAGTTGTCAGAACTTCTATTTATAAAAATTGGTTTAGCCTCTACGGTAAATTTATTAGCTTTAATTAATATAAGAGCAGCCCAGTGGAGCCTTATTTTGTCATATTAAAAACCACACCTTGATGTTTGCAGAGAGTTCACCTGGACATCCAGGTGGGAGAACACACCAACAACTACCCCGAGATCGCAGCCAAGGACAAACTGACAGAGCTGCAGCTGCGAGTGCGGCAGCTGCTGGACCAGGTGGAGCAGATCCAGAAGGAGCAGAACTACCAGAGGGTGAGTTGAACCAGAGACCGTCTGACCGTTCGGTCTTTGGCTCGCCCTTAAATGTTTTTTTTTTTTTTTTAGTATCGTGAGGAGCGCTTTCGCATGACGAGCGAGAGCACCAACCAGCGCGTCCTCTGGTGGTCCATCGCTCAGACCTTCATCCTCATCATCACCGGCATCTGGCAGATGAGGCACCTAAAGAGCTTCTTCGAGGCCAAGAAGCTGGTCTAACGTCCGACTGGGCCGGGGGGGGAGCGACCTGGACTGGACTCCGCAGAGCTGGGTCTCTTCCACCTCCAGCAGAACCATCGAGGAAGAGGAGGAGGAGGAAGATATCAACCACTGGCGGTACCAGTTCTTTCCCACAAACCAACCCTGAGCAACGTTTTCTTTTCCCTCCGTAGCACAACATTCCGGTCTCACCTGTGTTTGTGATGTTTTCTGGAGAAAYGTTTGATTTTCACAGGAGAAAAGAATGTTTCAGAAAAAATAACCCTAAAATCAGATTAGTTTGTTTCCGGTCAAAGGTCACGATATTTTACTGAAGCAACTTGACTTTTTGCTCTCGTCTTTATTTATGAGCAGCAGTTTCATAAAGGTTTTATGAAAAAAGCCTTTGTAACGGCATGAAAAAAATTTATTCAGTTTATCGGAAATCTGTTGAATTTGATCGTTTCAGATATTTCTTGATCTGCAGAATTACATCACATTTTTTCACCAATTCCGTCTTTATATTTGAGGCAGTTACATGATYGCCTGGCTTTCATGACAGTGGTTTATTTAATTTGTCTCATCAGATAAATGCACGTAGAAGATGCACAGATTTGTTATGATTTCAGCTACATTTCAGTGTTAAATATAAAAAAACATTCTTAATAAACTGTAAAGTTTTTAGCTCCGAACAAGTCTGTAAATACAGTGTACGATCCTTTAAATCTGTTTGTTTTTCTGTAAATAACAGTTGTTTGTTTTCTACTGATTTTTACCCAAAATTCAAGTCAACAAACGAGTTTTGTCAAATTTTATTTATTGAGCAGTCGACGGAACGTGTTTTCTGCCAAGTTTTAATAGGACAGTTTTTTTGTTGTAATTATTTTGAATGAGAAACATGCTGCTGCACTAAACTCCTGTTTAAAGTGGTTTTAATTATTCTGTACACTTCATTTTAGTCTGGATGTCGCCTTACAGTGGTTAATAAAGAAGGTTTAGCCAAACTAACATGTTTTTTTAATGTTTCTTTGTCATTAAAGTGCCTGTGATGTAATTTTTTTTTCGAAATATGATTGCATTTTTTGAAACATAACGTATTGCAAAAAAGCTACGCTGCTGAGACGGACAGGTGTTGAGATATTCACATGAAGAAACAGGAAGTRATGTCAAAGGGGAATGTCTGCATGTAAACAGAGCATTGCTGTAATGGCTAACAACACAGACTAAAGAAGAATCTAATGTTTCTTTAGATTAAGTCCATTAGAGATGAGTCAGAGTTCGTAATATGCCAAGTTTCCTAAATATAAAGATATTTACTTTGTATTTAATGGATAAGCGTCACAGACACTTTAAATATGAATAAAAACAACAAATGTTCGATAATTTCAACAGTGAAATTTATTGCTTGGTTCTTGCCTTTCCTCAGACTCTAAACCAAACAAAGATTAAACGTTTTGAGACAGAAAGCACACATCTAACCACAAGTTAATCTTTGTTATTTTTTACTGCCACTTTATGTGAAAAAAAAAAACGGTTCCTGACATCTTTTGAAGAAAAACCACCGCAGGGTTAAAATCTAACATTTGCATAGATTCACTTTCTTGCGTCTGGAAACAACACGGCACGGACTCGAAACACGCACTAAAAACACAAAAACCAAACTTCGATTATCAAGAATAAAGATTTGACACGTTAGGCACGTCATACGAAACCATATCAAATGCACGATACTAAATGTTATAAAGGGATCATCTTTTAAATCAAGTCTTTGCTTCAAGTGTACAATAAAAACCGTACGGATTCCTGAAGGTAGAAAACACTCAACGAAATCTCATCTTTTCCCTCAGATTAAGACGTTTTTAGTCAGGAATCTCAAAGTTATTTGCGTCAAACACTATCCTTAAACATCTTAAAAGGGAGACAAGGGAACGTTTAGTTAAAGTGGGGTTGTGTGGAGTACTCATAAGCAGCCAGTGTCTTACCTGAAGCAGAATGATCTCTCAAGCTAAGAGCTACTCATGCAAAAATGTCCACCAACTAAATTAAGTTAAACCTCTTATTTTGTAAGTTTTGAATATTTACTTTGTCAAACACCTAAAAGAACCAAGTAGGGGGTCTCTTTCTTGAGAGTGGGCGTGATTTGGGTATGTCATTACTGATCGGATGTACTTGTGGGCGTAGTTTGGGTACATCGTGATTGGTCAGAGTTACTTATGGGCATTGTTTAGGTAAACTGATTGATTGGATCGAACTGTGGGAGTGGTTTCGATAAATTATGATCAATTAGATTGACTTGTAGGCGTTGTTTAGGTGAACCGTGATTGATCGGATTGACGTATGGGTGTGGTTTAATAAAAACCATGTTTGGTAGGAGTGACTTGTGGGCATTGTTTAGGTGAACTGTGATTGGTCAGATTACCTTGTGGGTGCATTTTGGGTAAACCATGATTGATTGTATCGACCTGTGGGAGTGGTTTGGATAAATTGTGATCAATCAGATTGACTTTTTGGCATTGTTTAGGTGAACCGCGATAGGTCGARTTGATGTACCGGTGTGGTTTAAGTAAACTGTGATTGGTCGGATTGACTTGTGGGTGCAGTTTAATAAAAACCATGATTGGTAGGAGTGACTTGTGGGCATTGTTTTGGTGAACCGCGATTGGTCAGATTGTTGAATGGGCATGGTTTAAGTAAACTGATTGGTCGGACCGACTTATGAGCGTGGTTTAAGTAAACAGTGATTAATCAGAATGAATTGTGGATGTTTTGGGTAATCCATGATTGATTGGAATGACTTGTGGGAGTGGTTTGGACAAACTGATCGATCAGATCGACTTGTGGACGTTTAGGTGAACCACGATTGGTTAGATTGACTTGAGGGCATGGTTTGGGTAAACCATGATTGGTCAAATTGACATGTGGGTGTGGTTTGGGTAAACAAGGACTGGTTGGATTGACTTGCCATGTTGAATATGTATATTTATTAGAGATGGATTGGATAAATGGCTCTTTGAAGGGATCCGGATCTTGGCGAGCCGTTTGTTTCATAAAGCCGTTCGATTTTGAACGTATTATGTCATCACGTAGGGAAATTACGTAATCCCGTCACGTGGGTGGAACCATTTGTTCGTCAAGCGGAAACCCCCATTTCCCCGTGAGCTTCTGTACTCCACAACTCTGCCTGACTATATGAGGACTAAATGAAATAAAACTACGAATGGCTCATTTCTGCCCGCGATTCGGCTCCTATCATTCGTTGTAAAGAGCCGTTCAAAAGATTTGGATCGTTCGCCAAAGTCACAGCTCTAATATTTATATCATATCTTTTTTTAATGTTACTAAATCAGATCCATACGATTTTCTAAGCAACCTCAGTCTGAACAGACTTACCTCACTGAGGTAGGGGTAAATGGCTCAATCCAGTAAAGTGACAACTAACTGCTGCAGTTAATAAAATTACTAATAACCACGTCACATAACCCCACTTCAAACAAATTAAGACTGTTCTTTAAAGTCATATTGTCAGTAGTTTCTATCCTGTAATCTTCACTAAAAAGCTTTGTGTTGGAAGCCAAAGCGCTAAAATTCTGTTTAAAAAAACAGCTGAACTACCTTAGCTTCAAACCAAATGTCAATTTAATCTTCAAAAGAGCAAGAAGGGCACACAAAAAGTTGTCAACATGAGAATTCTCCTTAAGGTTTTCGGAGATGTTGTTTGCAGTGGTAGGCTCCAGGTTAGTTTTTATCCTCGTCTCAGTGTTCGGATACGGTGAGGTGTTTCATCTTCTTGGCAGCTTCTTCCGACACCGTCTTGGAGGTTTTCTCTGGACTGGGAGCCGGACTGGGGAGCGGACTGGGGTTCGGAGTGTTTGCGGCACTGTTGGGATACTCCCTGTTGCCGAAGATGATGCTGCCTACTCTGACGTTGGTGGCGCCAATTTCGATCTTTAACCCCAGGGGTGGTAAGACAAAAAGAGAATAAACGTTCTTACAAATCTGACAAGTTTTACATGAATTCATCACGTTATTGGCTAAAGCCTGGTTCAGACGGCAAGACAATTGTAACAATTTTTGACCTAATCTGACAATCTTATGGATGCGCTGATTATTGTGATGAGTGGTCTAGTCAGCTCAGAAGGACATCAGGACTGCTCCAATCTTAAATCGGGGATATTCAACAAGTTGGATTATTACCTGATTGCTGCTCCGGTTCATTAGTTCACCAGAAACATTTGATAGAGAGGTTTCTGTGAGTCTGAGTGAAATCTGTTAGTGTGGTGTGTTGTCTTTGCTGTGATTGTACACCACACAACTGTAAGATCAAATCTGAGTTTTTATTGTCCTGTTTGGAGTCTCTCAGGTTTTGAAAATTGACAGACTATTTTAAAATCTTGCCATCTGAACCAAGCTTAAAGCTGTAAAACTGTGAAAATGCATGAAAAATAGGCAAAACTTTGGATTAATTCACTGTGTTAATTTTCCTAATTTTAGCATTTAAACGTGACTCTCCCAGGTAAAGAAAGKTACGCACCGCGTGTTCAAAGTCGTTGGACATGCCCATGCTGAGCTCCACCTCCTCCAGGGGGATCTTCAGACTGTCGCACACCTCCTGTCTCCGACTCAGCAGCATCTATAACCAAGTTTAGATCTGAATCTTTACTATAAACTCACAGAAACATTGATAATCCGTTTAAAACAAAATAAAGTTCCTTCAGAAGGTTTTCTATGTACCTGAAAGTCCGGGTTGGAACCCAGGGCGAGGTCGTGGCCGTAGCGCCCGATGGTCATGAGTCCTAAGAAGTGCAGGGCGGTGCACTGAGACATGATGTGTTTGACCGTGTCGACTGTCTCCTCCGGCGGCAGGCCGTGTTTGCCTGCAACCGACACGCAACAGCCTGTGGTGAAACACTGAACCTGCCGGGGGCGCGTCTCTGCGACCGGCGACACTCACTCTGCTCTCCGCTGGTGTTGACCTGAACCATGATTTTTAACCTCTGGCTGCTGGAGCCTCGGAGGCGCTGCCACGAGCTGCTGACCCTGTCCGCCAGCTTGGCTGAGTCGATCGTCTCCACGAGGAAGAGGTTGGGAACCCCTAGAGAGAAGAACCAGGATTCTAGCTTTTATAGGTAAAACAGAGTCCACCTTTTTTTTCTCCATTCCAGGGTTTTAACTTTTAATCAGGACAAATTAGAGCAAATTTGGTCTTTATCGGGTTCTAAAATGTGACCAAAGACAACAGATTCCACAGAGGTGTCAAACTCGTTTCCACCGAGGGTCACATGAGCTTAAAGTTGTAATTAACTTCAACTAAACAGGAAACGTTACATTCCTGAGCACTAGTGATGTTTGATAAGGCCAATTTTCTTTCAAAAACTGAAACAGAGTAAAATTTGGCTGGTATCTGCAATACTGATCTGATATTGATACTTTGTGATAACACACATAACGTGTCTGGTAAATCTAAAAAAGTAGCGTTTTTCAAATTACCACTTTATATAGTAATTTATTTAATTTAAAAGTCTAACCCTGACCCTATATTTGTTTAGCACAATTTAAAATTCTTATTCTAAAGAAATATAATAATTTCTGAATCGTGAATAAAAGTGAGAAAGAATATTCTAAAAAATTTGTTTATTTTGTAGCATT
>NW_013952544.1:926966-931199 GCF_001266775.1 Austrofundulus limnaeus
GGGGGGGGGGGTAAGATACACTTTAAAGAAGCCATCTGGGAAGGGTTGATGATCATTTCCAAACTCGGTGGAGTCTATCGTTCTACAGAAAATCTTACTAGGAGCGGATGTCTCAGCAAGTTCAACCCAAAGGGCAGACTGTACAAATGAGCTCCTCCACAGACTCTACAGGCCTCAGTTGGCAGATTAAAGGTCAAAGATTATTTTCACTAAAACAGCCCAAGTTAGGTTTGGAAAGTCTCGGCTCWAAAGGAAAAGAACAAGAACAGATAGCTTGATTAAATCCTGACATGTAAAACCGTAGAATTTGAAAAAATGTAGACTTGAAGAGTCAGAAATTCAGGGGTCACTCACCCAAAAGTTTGTTGACGTTATTCTTCTGTAGATGGCCGATGAAGTGCCATTTGATTTCCGGACACGATTCTAAAATCTGAATTAACGCAGAGGAAAACTTATCACAGAACCAAACCCACAAATAYTGGCTGTAACCTTTAAAAACACAAACCCACCAAAGGATCCGAAGCTTTGTCCACGAGCTCGTTGACCTGTTTGGGAGGCGCAGAGAAAAGTCYGTTACTTTCAGAGTTTGTTCGGCGGGACACCAGCCGTGTTTTCTACTCACGTAATTCTCTCCAAAGTTGCGCTGCCCTTGTCTGTAGGCCTCCACGATCAACTCGGGGGGCTTCGTCTTGCTGACGGCGACGAGGCGAGGCGGGACGGCCGGGACCGCCTGCGGAAGGACGAGACGTTCTTCGTCAGTACCATCGGCCCAGAGTGACGCAGGATGAATTTGTTTTTGCACAGCGACTCACCGGGAGGGTTATTTTTTGAACAAACAATAAGAAAAGTGGCCGGTGCAAAGCTGAGATGCTGTTAAATATCAGAACAGTTTGGTTTACTGGGAACACACTGAGCATTCAAACAAGCTTCCACTCAATAATCTTCAACTGAGAGAACCGTGCCAAAAAAAATCTCTCTTTTTTTGTTTTATTTTGCTTCCAAGCAGCCAGATGTTTCATAATCTTTTAGATATCTCACAGAGTAGATCTTTCTGGAGGTCTTTCAAGGTTTTTCTTTGGACTTTTGCTGCTGTGTCCAGGCATAAAAAAAACTCTCTCAAAGATATAATTTGTTCCCTTTTCTGTAGCCGAACCTAAAAAAGAAATCCCAAACGTAACAGCTTGACCCACACAAAATGAGACGCTGTTAGCCCAGAACGTGACCTACGCTAGATCAACTGAAGGATAACGTGTCTCTGCTGGATTTTCTCCCCTTTTTGAAGAAACGTGACATTCAGTAATAAATCACACTTTTACTTTTGTCCTCCTCTAGCTCAGGCTCAGCTCTCAGTGGTTTTTTTTTAAAGAAACAGCACAATGATGAGAATAGCAAATTTAGAAATCACCTGTCACGTGCATGTCCTTCAAATACAAAAATACTTTTTTATACTTTTATAATTTAGTCACATGACTGGCACATTTTCTTTTGAATGCAGCTCTAAAGATAGGATTTAACATATAAATTTAATTGTAGATTTATTTACACATATTTAACAGTTAGCAAAAATTAGCCAAATGAGCTAAATAACAGTAAAATGTTAGAAAAATTAAACTGGGATTTTACACTCAGAAACAGAGCTAAATAAATATCTAAACATATTATTTTACTTTCTAATACGTGTCAGCAGTGGTGGGCAGCACGAATATAAAAATTAGGTCCACTAGCCCTAAAACACTAACTCAAATATCTAGGTCCCCTAATTTTAAAGCACTAATGCACTGAAATTTTTAGCAAAAGCTAATTCTAAAGCACTAAACTAACCCAGTCAACCCATGAACATTCTTCAACAGACAACGAGTCACATGTCGAAATGTTGATCTCTTAAGACTTATTCACAGTCCACAGTTGGATTTGAGTTCATATATTGTCAATATGTCACCTGGTGGATAAGTGACAAGAACAAAATGAGTGACAGCTTTCACCTTCTGCTGTTAACATTAATGTTGATCAATAACTTTTATAAAAAGGGATTTTGATAAAGTCAAGTTTTTGTAATTTTTCCCCCCGCTTGTTTTCATGCTGACCCTCTGCTTAGCATTTCGAAATTTATCTTAAGGTTTTATATAGTTTGTTTTCTGCTTTGGTTTGAAAAATCATGAAATTGTGACGCACACTACGTCTACGGAGCTCTGCAATTTTTTTTTTTTTTACGTTATAATGGAAGTCAAGGGAGCACTTGCTTCCTAATTTTCAGCCTTTAAAGACCTCTAAATCCTTAATGGGTGGTCCGATTAAAAAAAAAACACTAAATAGTTTTGGAATCTGTACAAAAAGGAAAAACAGCTCTACAATAAGTTTGAAAATTTTATTAAAATCCCTATGGTACCAGAGGTTTATAGCAACTAAGTCCATTTACTTTGTTACAGTACTTAAGTAGTTGGTTTTTTTTTTTTTGGAGGATTTGCAATTTTACCATTTTTTTATTTTTTGTTACATTTTAAAGCTAAAAATGATACTTTTACTTCTTTACTTTAAATGTACTTTGTTACAAAATTAAATATGTTGGAACTCATGAAAGATGTTTCTGCACTCTAAAAAAACAAAGTGTTGAATTTACTCAACAAAGTCAGGTCAACTGGCTCCACTAAGCCTAGTTGAGTAAATTGAGCAAAGAATAAACATATATTGATCAATTTACTCAAACTGGTTTAGTGGAACCAGTTTGGTTCAGTAAATTTTTATTTCTTAGAGAGTGYGTAAAAGTACTTTTACTTTTCCAATTTTTGTGAACAGTTTTAAGACTTTTACTTGAGTAGTTTTCTCATAAGTGAAATGTATTTGTACCAGTCATTTTCTCTTCATGTAATTTTACTTTTAGTTATTTTTTCCAAGTACTTTAGTGCTTCTAAATTTAGCAAGAGCTAATCCACTAATATTTTTTAAATGCAACAAAAGCCCTAAAGCACTAATCAGGAAGTTAGTTCCCCTATTAGTGCTTTAGTGGAACTGTGCCCACCACTGCATRTCAGTTTACTTCTCTCAGCCTCTCCAGGCTCTCTTCCACCTGCTCCCTACTCTCACTATAGAGGTCTTCTGCAAGCATGCCGTTTCCTGTTTTTAAAAGAAAAACTTTCAAATACCTCCAGAAACCCTTAAAAGATTACAAGTATAAAAYAAAGAAAATGATGTTGGCAGAGCACATAATCTCAAAGGACTTCATGAAATGTCACTTAGGCTAAATGGAGCTGATCAAAAGCACGTGCTTTTATTTTAATTCAGAACCATAAAATAAAGAGTTAAAGTGGCGTCCAGATGATCTACATGCACGCATTAACCACGCTGCCAGTTTAAATCATGCATCGTGTTGTCAGAGTGCTGCCAGGAGAAAGGTTGAACATGATGTTTTGGCAGCCTTACGTAACACAACCGGTCGCGTTTTCTGCACCGACACTTGTTCTATCCGCGCGCCGACACCGCAGCGTCAAGAGCCGGCGCCGCCGAGCGGAGACCTCCCCGGACCGCGGTTACCTTGGGCCGCCGCGCCGCCGCCTGGTTCACCCGCTCCAGCACGGACTGCACCGCCTTGCCAATCTCCCCCGACATTGCTACTTTCCACATGAAACTGCGACGCAAAACGAGTCGTGGGGCTTGACGTAAAAGCGCGGTGACGACAATCCGCTTTCAAATTAAAAGTCCGGTTGAAAAAAAATCACAGAAAAAATCTTAAGGCTTAGAAAAATATCCATTTCATAAATACATAAAAACATAACTATCAATAGAGTGAAGACTAATGTTGTTCCGCAAAACTTAAATCCAAGCGTTTTTCTTAAAAAAAAAAAAAAAAAGCAATCGATTAACTACTTCCGCTTACGACCGGAAATACATCCATTAATAATTTTACAGGGGATTAAAGGTTACAAAAATAACATAAATACATAAACATATTCTAGATTGTGAACAACTACAAAAAAATTCTGTAGTTTTTGATTCGGTTTTGTTATTAAAGTTTGCTTATTAAAAATTTAACATAGCCGGATTATTAACAGAGCGAGCTGAAGCGTCCCCTGCCGGTCAAAGCTCGACATTTCAGTCTACTTTGTCTGTTCTTTATTCAAAATAAATAAGTAGAATTGTAAAGTAACTAAGTACAAAAACTTTGTTACTGTACTTAAGTAGAATTTTTGGGCATCTGTACTTTACTTGAGTAATTATTTTTCAGCCTACTTTTTACTT
>NW_013952544.1:931967-945078 GCF_001266775.1 Austrofundulus limnaeus
GACTTTAACTTTTACCAAAGTATTTTTTTTGATGAGATACTTGTACTTTTACTCAAGTATCACTTTGTGGTACTTTATACAACACTGTGTTTCATAGCAACATTTCTCTAATAATCTTGTTTTTAAATTAGTCCCACATATGCAAGAGTTTTGCTTTAATTATGACCTCAGTTGATTGAGGTTTTGGCAGCACTCAGACCAACAAAGCTTAGGTTCTGGACAGACTGGACCATTGCAGCACCTTCTTTTTTCATTTTGTTGTACATTTTCTGCTGCTTATTGTTCTACAGGATCACACATCTAGGWTTTTTCCAAATGTGCTGGTGATGTCTATTATGGTCTCATCAAAACTTACCTCTTATTTTATACTTCAGCCTACACGAGACTGCATCAAAACCCTTCAAGTTTTTGCTCTTCTACAACAAAAACTGAGTATTTGTGAGCTCTAAGTTCTAATGACCTCTAAATAAAGATTGTTGGGAGTAAACTTCAATTCAAAACAAGTGATTAAAACCATTCAAAGAAACTGACTTTGACCTCATTCTGCTGTTTATGTTAAACCAGACTATAACTTCTATTAGGAAATAAAAGCTCAAAAACAAACTGAAAAAAAGATTTATTCACTAAAACCATCCAAACATCTCAACTCAGACATACAAAGGTTAAACTGGGACAAAGAATGTAAAAATGTGTCGCTCCATCTCCGGTCCTCTCATACTCTCTCTAAGGCCTCCAACATGATGATGCTGTTTCCTCTGATCACCTTTAGAAGAGGAACAAAAAACAAATGATTAGGTTCATTCAGGATTAGGATATCAAACAGGACAAGTCTTCATTTCAGCATTTACATTAAGGATGAAGGGGTATTAAAGTGTTTCTTTAATAGGAAGAGAGGAAGAGAGGAAAAAGTAACTTATTTCTAGCGGCAGAACAGGTTGGAAGATGGCTGTTTGATGTTATTTATTGTTTTTGTAAATCATCCTATAGGCTCTGCCATGTTAGATAAATTTGAAAATGAGGTTTTTAAAATATCCGTAAGACTTGAAAAAAACCATGAGATTGCTCTATATGTCCGTATACCTGCAAAATGATGTAAAATCTTTATAATTTACAGATAATCTGTACAAGCTGACATGTGTGGGTTCGGGCTGAAACTGCCCCGCTGCCTTTCTTTCCCTCCTCCCCTCCCGCTGTGCAGGACGTACTGCTGGTGTGTGTGTGTGGGGAGAGAGAGACAAGAGAGAGAGAGAGCAGCAGTCAGCTCTCCCCACCCGAGGCTGAAGGTCAACAGACGATCATGCTAAGCTTGCTAACTGTTCCACCCTCTGACTGCTGCAGGGGCGTGTCTTAGAGAGAGGCTTTTATACCAGAACACAGCCGCTGTGACGAAATCGTGGAGAAGACACGTCACCGTGGAGAGCTGTTAACCAAAATGCAAATTAGCCTGCAGTACCACTGCTCTACCCATATGAGCAGCAAAAACACATATTTGTTCAAATATTACAGATTTGAACAAATACGCACAAAAACATCAAAATTAGCACAGAAACAGTACTATATAACATTTTAGACACATTCTAGACAGTTTATCAGCTAAAAAAAAGTTAATTTTGGGGGTAAGTTACTCTTTAAATACAGAGTATCATGGGCAAACTATGATATAGATTTGTTTAAATTAATGAGAATAAAGTCGAAATAAAAAAATAAAATCATATTTAAAAAAACATTTAAATATTTGAGCATATGATAATATGAGTCGTAATATTACTAGAATAAAGTCACACAGATGTTTATTCTGGTAGTAAAAGGAAACAATCTCAACCTGGCTCTAATATTCTGTCATACATGAATGATGTATTTCCCAGATTTATTTACTCAAATAAARGTTTGAGAAAGCGAGGTGTTTTTTACGACTGAACAAAAGAAGTTTTTCCGGTCCTCACCACCATGCCGATGGTGCTCTGCTGTCCTCCTGGGCCCATCTCCAGACAGTCGTCCATCACCAGGTTCATGAAGGGGTCGAACCCTCGCAGGATGCCCTGCACGTGTCTGCCTCCATTCAGCTTCACTAAAGAACAGRAAAAAAAAACATCACAACGAAACATTAAATGAGCCAACCCCATCGATTTAACCAAGAAAGTTAAAGGCTGATAACTTTGGTTAAATTAATGTTACACTGAAACGCTGTTCTTCATCACYTACACATTTTGCACACTGTTTACAAAAAAAAAGCCCACATGGTTTTTTAAAATTGTTTTCTTTCTATGGATTTTTAAACCCTCAAGTTGATTTGATGTTGCAGTTTGGAGCCATTTTAACATTATTTTATACCTTTTTCTGCTACTTATAATGAATTATTTAATGTATTTTTAGTTTTAGGATACAAGATGCTTCTGAAAAGGAGCAGAAGGTGGATAAATTCTGCTAATTTCATGGTGATATCTTCATCTTTAAAGGAAGTTGAGCAAAAATTGAATAAAAAACACAAGGTGAAATGGTATCAAAGTGATTGGTTCAGCTATGAATTACATCCGAACTCATGAGCTTGATTGCAAAAACAAAACATCCATAACTTCCTTCATACTTGAGATAATTTGATTATTATTATTATTATTTATTTAGGCAGGTAATCTCATTGAAATTTGTAGTCTCATGCAAGAGAGACCTGTGACACATACATCAGTTACACAAAGATCTTGAATGTCAAGTTACAATTTGAGGATAGCAAAGTTAAAGACACAACCTAAAAGCATGAATGGAAGATTATTTTTAATTTATTTATTTATTTGAGGAAAAGGGGCATATATAGATTCCTCCTCCACTACGTTTCATTTAATTTACAATTTGAATTTTTATTGTATACTGAATTTGTTCTTTTTAAAATAAATTAATAAATAAATAATAATCACATGACTTTGGTGTTATTATTTTACCATTTTTTTTTACTTAAATCCCTACACTATGGATACACTAAACAATTACTAAGCTTAAGTTATTTTCCTGGATTTCACTATATTAACCAGGAGTAAAGATCCCGCAGAAGCTGTTAAATCTACCTGTTCGACATCAACTGATAAAAATCTGTTGTTGGGAGGTTTTTTTTTTTTTTTTAAAAGCCTATTAATCCTTTAAATGTTCTGTTCTCAGTTCCTGCCAGAAACTACAGATTAACAGGCTTAATGAAAAATCTGATTCTTACAGGTGCATGCTTTAATTTAAACAATATTAAAAAGAAGTTGCAAAAGAAATTAGTTTTAAGACATTTCTTTGCGAATCAAAACAACTATCTTAGAGTTCCTGGTTAAAAAAAAAGTAAAAAATAAAAACAGCTCAGAAGTGACTTGGTTTACTCACTTTTAAGATAAAGCTCAAAATCAATGAAAGTTTGTATAAACATTTACAGATTAAAACCATACTCACATGAAAGCTTCTTGTCCATAAATCTGAAAATTAAAACAACAACACTTTAGGTTACAGAGGCTGAGATAGGAAAGCTAATGTTAGCATTTTTATATAGAAAACAGAGCAGCGCTGCTAGCGTTCGTTTCTATTAAAATCTAATAATCATTTAGAACAAATAACATTAATATATTTTCTTTAAAAAACAAAGTAAACTCACTTCTTCAGCTCTGGTGGGTGCGCTTTGCTCATTGTGTCTTTATTTGTCTGATAGCCGGTGTGCTAACTCGTCAGGTTTGCGTTTGAAGCCGCGGAAGGAAAGCGTGCGAGCTGACACCGGAAGTTAACGTGTCCCCACAGCGCCGCCTGCAGGTCAAGAAGAGGAAGTGTTTCTGTTTCCCATAATCTACACAGCTTACTTTTCATCTTTAGCTTGTTAGGTTTAGGTAATATGAACAATTGAAGATGTTTAATCAAATTAAAACAAATAATATTATGTAGGAATAAAATAATAATAAAAAGTCAAGTACAGCTTAAAATATTCAACCCGTAGTAATAATAAAACTAATGTCAGGGTGCAGTCAAATTTTAGCTCAACATTTGTAAATCTGAATTTCAGCCAGTTTTGTGAACTGGTGATCCCAATAGTTGAACCATTGATAAATTTAAGTTTCATCTAAATCAATTCAATATTTTGAGAGAAAACATATTAATATAATAACAAAACCTTTTGCTACCATTAAATCAGTGTATTTTCAATGTATCTGTAGGCTTCAATTCAATAATACTTTATTGATCCCAGAGGGAAATTAGGTGCACTACCTTAAGTTTCTATTTTAGTCAAATATTCATACAACTCATTATTTTCAAGTCACATTTAAGCATAGAAGCAAATGTTGACACGAGTTTAAATAAAAAACCCAAAAATGTTTAACTGTAAAGTTTTATTTATATGTTCTATAAAGAGTTGTGTACCAACTTACAAAAATCTCCCCACAAATAATGCTAAACCCTTCGAATCACACAGTACATTTCTACAGTAGCACTCAGAAAACAGTAGCAGAAAACATTTGACAGAAAACCTAAAACACYGTGTCGTTTCCACGCTCCGCTCTCGCTCCACAGGTTTGCATAAATTGGAGCCATTTGAACAAAAGTTCGTCTCCGTGTGATGATGTCACTGAAACAACTCGCTTTACAGGAAAAAACAAAACAAAACATCCAGCTCCCTCCCTTCTGTAGGGCTGCAGAATTAAAAAGTTTCTTCTTTGCAAGACGGCTTCAAAACACAATAAAATAAATCTAACTTTTCCGTCAAAGATGAATCAGAACCAGAGATTATTATTAATCTGCTTCAGACGGTGTGATGAGCTTTAAAATCATCATGACGTTGGAAATACAAATTGAACCAAGACATGCTTTAGAAAACAAATTAATTACTCCTCAAACTAAGAGGATTCAGTCATATTAAAAATATTTCATGATTTAATAAAAATAAAAAAAGTTACTCATTGGGAACTATGAAATCAAACAGGTTTATCCTGAACGCTGCAGATTGTTTACCAGATTCTGAAATGTAAACAAAAGCTTGAATCCATCGAAAACACTTTATAAAGTCTGCTTTCAAATAGATTTACTTAGTAAAAACAAAAAACAGTTAGGATTTGATTTTATGTTTAGATTGAATTAATTTTTAACTGATCTTGCCAACATAAGGCCCTGTCACACTAGACAACGTATGAACATTTTAAAGACTCGTTGAAGATGGAGTTGAAAAACCAACAGCAAATGTCTTTTTGGCGTGTGCATAATGTAATTCTAACACTGATTAAATTTACAACTTTCATTAGCAATTTAGACATAAAAAATGTTTCATAAGTTGTCTAGTGTGACAGGGACTTTAGTGATGCGTACCTTTCAAAGGAGAATGTTTTCTACTCATTTGATTCAAAAACAAACATTTTAACGACAGTTAAGAAAAATCTACTATGGCACAAATAAACCCTGTGTGCTTAGAAAGCAATTTATTAAAGCTCTAAGGAGGTAAAACATCCCGTTTGTTGGAACGCCCACATTAGAAACTAAAAAACTCTGATAGATCCTTTTTTTCTTTCTGCAAACAAAACAAAAACACAGCTGCAGAGCTTCAACCCAAACACCTGATAGTACGGGTTTACATTCAGCCACCGACACAAAGTCAGTGACCTTCTTATGTCTAAAGTGATTGATTTATTTCCACGTCCCGACGTTCTTACGCACCGACTTCTTATCGTCTGCGTCTCGGAGGAAAAACGCATCACAAAGACGACGACCCTGAACCGTCCTCGCTGCTGAGCGAAGCAGAGGTTCTGCTCGTTTTACCACCGTGTGCTCGTTTAATAAAAGTTATCAGCAAAGTTTGTTTACTTGAACCGGTCATGTCCGAGTCTCTGCTGGGTTTACTTTGTGGGGTGGAAGCTGAAGAACCCAAAGCTGCAGCAGTAACAATTTTATTTTACCCAATTAAAGAAAAGAAAAGAAAAGAAATGAACAGCTTCTTTTGCACTAACAGGTGAGAATGTTGGTTCAGTTCTTCTCTGAGACAAAAACCTCAGTTACAAATTAAAGTAATGCTTTCAGTGGAAGAACTCACATCAATAAACACCTGATGCCAATTCAACGAGTAAAAACAAAACAAAACAAAAAATGTTCAGAGGTGTTTGGAGGCAGCGAGGTGATGAAGACGAGAGACGGACCCTCCTGACTGATTGTCAGCCCGGTGAATAAAACCTGGACCACTGCGGTGCGACGAGGCAACACGTGTCCGTCAGGCTGTCCCGGCCTGCGGCGTAACGCCCTCTGAGATGCGGTCCTCCTCCACGCGGAGCCGCAGGTGCTCCTGACAGTGCTGCAGGAAGGAGTCCAGCGCGGAGAAGCCCAGGTGACAGGGCACGCAGTGGTACAGCCGGTGCCTCCGGGAGCCCGGCCCGTTGCAGGACTCCATGGCGCTGGCGCAGACGCTGCAGCGCCTCCTCTGCTCCGAGGTCTGGTGCAGCTCCATGTGCTCCTTCAGCTGCCGCCGCACAGAGAAGACCTCCGGGCAGGAGGGGCAGGGGAACTCCTTCTCCTCTTCCTCCGCTCCTTCGGGAGCTTTCCCCCGGCTCTTCAACGCTCTGGGAACCTTCGGGGGCCTCCCGGGACCAGGTTTGCGTGTCTTGATGATTTTATTCAATGTGTTTTCTGAGGGTGTGGGGTCTTCAGGGGGACGTCCCCGAGGGTTCTTGTTTTTGATGGCCTGTGACAGCGCGTGGCGTCTGAGATGTGCCCTCAGCGACAGATGGTGGAAGAAGACTCTGCAGCAGATCTGACACGGGTACACGCCCACCTTCCGGTGCTTCTTGACGGGYGGCCGGGCCTCCCTCCTCGTCGACTTCTCTCTCCTGTGCTTCTCCTTGCGGTGCACGTAGAGCTTGGAGGTGCTCCTGAACACCATGTCACAGGAGCGGCAGCTGAGGAGCTTCTGTTTGGAAACGGGCCTTTGGTTTGCTCCCGAAGCCTCATCGGTCCTCTCTCCTCTCTCCCCCTCGTTGTCGCCTCCTCCGGGCTTTAGCTTCTCCTCGACGTGATTGTTGTGTTTGTGCCGCTGCAGAGCGGCCTCTGTTCTGAACGTCCTGGAGCAGAGCCGGCACACGCTCGCTGCTCGGCTGTCCGACAGGTCGGAGCGAGCCGAGCTGCCCTCCGGAGGAGAACCGTCCGGGAGGCTGCTGCAACCCGCCTGCTGGTGCTGCAGCAGCGCCTGCTTCTGGCTGAAGCTCCTCCCACACGGGGCGCACGCGTACGGGCTGCCGTAGAAGAGGTGCGGCGGGCGGCGAGCCGGTTTGTCCTGCGGCTCGCCGGGGTTCGAGAGCCGCGTCGTGCATTTGTGCAGGTGCAGGGACGAACGCAGGGAGAACGCCTGGCCGCAGGAGGGGCAGCGGTGAGGCTTGGGCAGCGTGTGCCTCAGCTCCTGGTGCTGCAGCAGAGCCGCCGCGTACGGGAAAGCCTTCCCGCACTCCTGACACACGTAGAGCTGGAGGCGGGACAGCTGCTGCTGGCTCTGAGCGTGCTGCCTCGTGTTGGAGCGGGCGATGAAGCTGGCGAGCCTGGACAGCGTGTCGGCCGTGGTGGAGCGGCTGAACGACTCCTGGGACCTGGACGTGCTCCAGCTGACTCCCTCCATCCTTTCAGAGCTTCGCTCCAGCTTCAAGAATGACAGGAGACACGAGTCAGACTTTTATTTTTAAAGGTTTAGAAAATGAGAGGTAGATGCAGGAAGTCACTGAAACATATGCAGATAGAAATGCATTAAAAGGTAATATGACACCTTTTATATTTAAATATTTTTTCCCTCCAAAAAGTCATGATCAATACATTGGGCTTCTTGAATGATATTTTAAAGCTTTTCTTTTTAAACTGACTTCTGCTTTTTGTTTTATTTAACCGTGATTCCACTTCTTCTTTTGATTTCTACTCAAATTAGCTCATTTTGTGTTGACAGATCAAGTATTAAGCAAACGGCTCTTTGGAAATTACCGYGTTGGTACAAACACAACTATAAATTTTGACACACAAATCTAATTCAAATGTGATTTTATTTTTATTTGAGAAAACGTGTCCTCCGTCAGTAAACACACGACCACAGCTTTAGCTCAATGTTTGCTAACGTTAGCTCGCTGCTAAGCTATGCTAACATGTTAAAAAACCACATTTCAACAACTTCCGTTGTTGTTGTTTTGTAAACGGCTTACCTGAGCTCTCAAACAAATCCAGACCAAGTTCGGTACGGAGAACCGGGTAAAATCAGCCTGTGTGGGTCGGTACCGGACTGTTCTCTCATTGGGAACCACACTCGCATGTTTGCAGAGAGCGAAAGTGAAGTTTGTGGACGCGGAGATCACTTCCGGTAACTCTGGGCGCGAGTGCTCCTCCTTTTCTTTCAGCCGGGGCAGGACCCGGATAGAAGTGAGGGGAGGAGCTCTTCTGAAATGCGGCTTGGAGCGCAAACTCCGCCTCCCCCAGCGAGCCGTTTTGACAGCCGGCTTATAAATGGTGTTAAATAAATAAAAAGAAAAACAACAAATAAGCAAATTTACCTCAGTAAATTAAAAATAACAAAATGTAAAAAAATATGTCTAAAACCCCACCAAAACAAAACTAATCTTTGTTGCTGACTTTTTATGCACAATATCCCCACCCCCCTTTTCTGAATGAGGTTCATCATTCAGTTAATTTTATTCATGGGACCTCAATAATAAATATAATTGGATTTTATATTTATTGCCTACAGCAGAACAAATGAGAAATGTGGAAAGAGTTTGATTTTATTTACTAAAAATATAGAATTTTACTTGAGAAATTTAAAGTGGAAATGAAATTTTTTGTTAACTATTGTATTTATTACTGTTCAGTAGCAATAGCAGGGCACTCTGCAGAGATCATAACTATTTTATATTACGAAGTTTCACTGAGTGTAACCTTTAATGAAATCTAGTTGTGAACTTTAGCAAGAATTTGTCAATTAAAGGCTTTATTTTAAATAAAATTACTTTACAAAAAATGTAATAAACAGTGATGTGTATTTCTCCTCTGCTTTAAATTGTATTGTCTACAATGTCTAAAACTGTAAATATTGAATATCACTTGAACATACAAACAGAAAGACCAGGATGAAGAGTAGCAATTAGTTTAATATAAACAAAACAAATCAATATACAGCATAAACTGTAATAAATAATCATTTAAGGCTGAAGCCAGTTCTGATGACTCAAGTGCTTTAAAACCTTCAGATTTGCCTGAAACAAACAAAACAAACAAACATTTGGCCTTTATATGAATCAGCAGGTTAACGCCTCGTGTCGGCTTTGAGTTCTTCACATTTGAAATAAAACACGGAGTGAACAATACCACCACGGTAAATGAATGAATGAATGCAGATTTAAGGCTACAGGTCAAAACCGTAACACAAAGAAAACATTCAGAGTGGTCGACGGATGGATAAACACGAGTTGATCAAACACTGAAACAGATTGTCTCAAAATATTAAAGGTTCTCACTGCAAAAACATGAAGGTTAAAAAAAAACATAGGAAGAAAATCCACACATTTCCTTAAATTAAAGGTTCATGTGTCTTCAAAGAAAACATTTTTAAGTGTTTACCTGCAGAAAACAGTAAAAGTTGGTCAATAATTGTTTTGAAATGTGCTTAAATAGAATTTTTTTTCTAACTATTATTACTATAGTAGCAGAATTCCCCACAAACAATTTAAAAATTAAACCTTCTTATTGATAAATAAAAGAAAAACAGAACACACACACACAAACTTGCTTTTATAACATTCAATAAAACATAGCAGTACCTACTTTTCACTTTTAAAAATAATTACATATCAGAACTGGAAACCAGTCAAATCTACTGGTTAAAGCCTGGAATCGAAGCTTTAGGAGGCTGATTGTTCTCGGCTAATTTGGTGAATCTAAACTAAAGGAAAGTAGAGCTCTCTTTGTGCTTCTGATTTCTGACAGTGACTCCAGCACGTCTCTGTTTACCTGTCGGCCTACGCTCCCACCCTCACCTGTGCTCAACTCTGGGTACTGAGCAGGAGAAAGAGATCAGGGCCCGTATTTATCAAACTTCTTAGAGTGGACTTTTAGACTTAAGTGCTGAAAATTTCTCAGATTTGCTCCTACTCTCAGACTTAAGTGTAAGTGCCAGTTATCAAAATTCTTAAGTCTAAGAGTCTCTCTTACTCTCAAGAAAAGTTCAGACTGCTCCAGAGGACTTTTAAGTGGTTCAGAGTTGCCACTAGGGGTCTGAGATGGACTGAGGAGACAGAGATTACAGMTGTCCTCCTCCCCACCTGACTGTTATTCTCAGTTACAAGGTGGAAAACAGGTTTAATCAGATATATATACAAAAGAAACAAAAGGTAAAAAAATTAAAAAATATTTTAAAAATTAAAAAATTACAGTGGGATTGAAAGTTTCGTTTATTATTCTAACAATCACGCGATACAATGATTCATGCTTAACCCAGACAGTTTCCCTAAAATTAACCCTTACTGGTCTATAGCTAACTCTAACCTGAACCAAAGCTTAATTCACACCATACCTCTAAACCTAACTAGTAAAGCACAGCAGAGCTGCAAACAAAGTGAGGACATTGAARAGGTCCTCACTTTACATCAAAGACCTCACTTTGATAATAACTATGGTGCAAATGGTCCTCATTCTGTAGTAGAAACAAGCACACACACACACACACACACACCGCTCTGTCATTATCTGATTTGTTTGAGACCCCCCCCCACGTGCTACAGATTATTATTTTTTTTAATGAAATTAACAGATTTTGTGAAGTTTGAGTTAAAGAAAGAAAACAAAAGAAAAGTTCAATCCCACCAGTGGGAGAAAAATAAATAAATCAAGTGGTCTGCTTTCACTCACCAGCTGAGAGTTTAATATTCTCTCCAAAAGCCACAGAAATATCCACCTTTTAGTCCAACATTAAGTCACTACTGATCGTTTTTCTCTCCACTTCTTTCTTTTGTGTTGACAACTAAACCTGTTTTCCTGGAACTGAGAATCAGACTCAGGTGTGGGACCCCCGGACCACTTAGAGCAGTTCCTGAGGAGGTGCAGAGTGTTGTTGAAGAGGACACAGCTGTGCTCTCCGTCTTCTGTCTCTTCAGTCCATCTCAGACCCCTGGTGGCATCTCTGAACACTGGAGTCCTCTGCAGCAGTCTTAACCTCCAGGAGAGTAAGACTCATTCTGACTGAAGAGTTTTAATAACTTTTGATAAATACGAGCTCTGATACAGGAAGTCCATCTGTCCAGTACAGAGGACAGGTGCACAGTGCAGGTCTCCCAGCTGGTCTGGGAACACCTGGGAGTCCTCCCAGAGGACGCTGGAAGGATCAGACTCTACATTCACTAAAACCCAGATGAAACAGCCACCTGGTTTGAGACGAGTGTTTCAAACACATAAAACAAAGAAATAAATTCCATAAACATAGAATCTCAGACATTCTTCATCCTTTAAAATGTGTTGTTTTGTGTGAAGGTTTCAGTTAAAACCATTAAATTCACTGTAACAGTCCTGAACTCTGAGCTCTTTACGCACCAGGAAACAAATCCAGCTGGAAGTCCCGGGTCTTCATGACGAGAGGCCAGCTCATCCTGGACACTCAGACCCAGCAGGTCCGGTCCGGTCCGGTCCCCTCAGGCCTACCTCTTGTAGTGGCTGGGGGCGTCGGCGAACATGTACTTGAGTCTGTAAGCTTCGGCCAGGAGGAGGCCCACCTCCTCGTTTCCCCAGTGGATGGTGGGAAGGTTCTGCAGGAGGATGAGGAGGCTCTGAGGAAGAAACTGTTTATCAGCTCTGAGCTCCTCCACATACACACACACACACACACACACACAACGTCTTAATAAAATGTAAAAACACAAGATCTTTAACCTCTTCAGCCCTGAGGGGTTTTCTTAAAGTTTTTGCTCAAAATACCATGCTGAAATATAAATGAGTGTATCTCAGCATTTATAAACTCTACTTAAATAATCTTSGTATCAAAATAAAGCAACACTTGGGAGATTTTATCAGAAGTGTAAGTATTAAAACAGCTGCTGTGGTTTTAGAGATATTAAGAATGAACATAATTTTATTTATTTTTTCACTCGCACCTGAATATTTTTTTCATTTAACAGTATATAACCCAGTTAAAACCATAATGAATCAGGCAAAAACTCTTGGAAACCATAAACCCACTTGTGGACATCACCTGTGCAAAGATTCATGCTGCTAAAATTAACTGGAGCAAGCTTACAGAGGTTTTAATAAAGAAATAATTTTGCATTTTCTCATTCTGCACAGGACAGACCATGATGGTACCGTTAATAAATGTTAATCTTAAGTTTTTTATGTCCAGAAGTTATTTTTTCTTACCTGCCCTGAAAGACTTGTTATTAAAAATGCCAAATCAACGTTTATGTTTAAGAGAATGATAAAAGTCACTTTGTTAAAGAAATATGAAACAATATAATGTGTTTAAATGTTGTTCAACAAGGATTTGAGGTTGTTTTTGTTTAGTTTTTCTTGTTTGTAGATTAGTATTCTTTAAAAATTTTATTTTGGGAAGAAATAGGCGCAGATATTATAAGATTTTTTTTCCTTCTTTCTGCCGCCTTTCATTTTATTTGTGATTTGTATTTTTATTGTACAGTATATCAATTTATTTTGTTATTTTTAAAGAAATGAATAAAGTTTAAAAATTGAAAAATTATTAAATGTTTGTTCTTTTGAAAAATTATCCAAACATTTATCTGTCACCATATAAAATAACGAGAAATTATATTTGATTCAATTGGACCATATTCACTCAAAATCAAGTGAAAAAAAACCCAAAAAACTTTCAACCCAATTTACAACATACAGCGGGTAAAATAAGTATTGAACACGTCACCATTTTTCTCAGTAAATATATTACTAGAGGTGCTAATGACATGAAATTCTCACCAGATGTTGGTAACAACCCAAGTGATCCATACATACAAAGAAATCAAACCATAAATGTCCAGAAATGAAGTTATTTGTAATAATGTGGAATGGCACAGGGGGAAAGTACTGAACCTGACTGAGAGTTTCCTTGACTTTGTGTTTGGGCTCATTGTCTTGCTGAAATGTCCAGCCATGTTTCATC
>NW_013952544.1:945908-947237 GCF_001266775.1 Austrofundulus limnaeus
GATGAAACATGGCTGGACATTTCAGCAAGACAATGAGCCCAAACACAAAGTCAAGGAAACTCTCAGTCAGGTTCAGTACTTTCCCCCTGTGCCATTCCACATTATTACAAATAACTTCATTTCTGGACATTTCTGGTTTGATTTCTTTGTATGTATGGATCACTTGGGTTGTTACCAACATCTGGTGAGAATTTCATGTCATTAGCACCTCTAGTAATATATTTACTGAGAAAAATGTTGACGTGTTCAATACTTATTTCACCCGCTGTATCTACTTCGACTTGCTTTATAAAAATGATGTCAAAAATCTTTTTACAGATTTGCAACGACACCATTTTGTAGAGTTTGTTTACTTTCTGATTCAACTACTTGACGTTTGAACTTTTAGTGAATGTAAAAATAGTTTCCATGATCTTTTAGCCAAGATTCTTAGGTTTCTTTTGATACCAAACATGTCCAGGTTCTACTAACAGATCTTAAGACAAAAGAAATAAATAAACAGAAAAAGCTGTTTTGCTCAAGAGGTTAAAACAGGACAAACACACCTGAAAGTCAACCATGGACAGGATTTCTTTGCGCCACTCGATGAGGAACGCTGCACACACGTACAGGTGGAAGTGAGAGAAACCGTCAGTTTCAGCCTGAAGAAAACAAGAAAAAAAACAGTTTAATGTCTAAACTTATAAAACAAAGAAAACTGGAGTCACTTAGCAGTAAATGTTAAAACAGAAAGAAGCTAAATGTATCAAACAGGTCAAAATCAGAGCCAGTTTTTCAACAAGATCTGAAATATAAAAAATGAGAAAAACCAAAACCCTGGTCTCCTGAACGAGCTAAACATTTTGACATCCGAAGAGCTAAAACAGCACAGGGTTGGTTAGCTGACAGCTACAGGAAGAGCCCACCTGGTAGGTGTCCCAGAGGCGGATGGTGCATCGAAGAGGCAGCTCCCTCATCAGCAGGTTGTTCATCCACCTGAAGGCGAACTGCAGGTACTCCACCTCGTACTTCTTAAAATGACTGTGAATGTCCACTGAAGACAGGAAACCAAGTTAAATTATGTTTCCTTTTTAATCATTTACTAAGCTTTGGTTAGTTTCAGGCWGGACGGGCTAATAGCGGAACTAGCTTCCCATTTAGCGGATTAGCTTGGCTTTTAGTGAATCGATTAGCTTCTGATAATTTTAATGTGAAGTGTATAAAACTTTCATTTTTATGCCATTTATCCATCCATCCATCCATCCATTTTCTGTACACGCTTATTCCTTTTTAGGGTCGCGTGGGTCACTGGTGCCCATATCCAGCAGTCACAGTGCGAGGGGCGGGGTA
>NW_013952544.1:949242-955412 GCF_001266775.1 Austrofundulus limnaeus
CCCACCCACCTTCAAATTAACCAATAGAAAACCAACAACAGGTCTGTGTCAGTCTCTCCAGTCATCTTAGCTGTTAGCATTAGCTTCCATTAATTTGTTTTTATCTGTTTAATTTTGCTTTATTTGCTGACGATACAACATTTTTTTGTTTAGGTAAAGATATAGAAAAACGTTTGAGATGGTGCAGAAAGAATTTGAGAAAATACAAAATTGGTTTCAACAAAACAAATTGTCATTAAATTTGGATAAAACAAATTTTATGATATTTAGTAATAGGAAGACAACTGTTGATTTCTCCTTTAAAGTAGATGGTATTGAGATCTGTAAAGTCAGTGAGGTGAAATATCTGGGTGTCATCATTGATGACAGGCTGACATGGAGACCTCACTTACATTATTTAAGAACAAAAATATCTAAATCTATTGGAGTACTGTATAAAGTCAGGGAGTTATTCAATGACAAGGCTCTGCTTGTGTTGTACAATTCAATAATTGTTCCACATTTAATTTACTGTATGAATTCTAGGGTAAAGCTTGCAAAACAATTACAAATCCGATTTTTGTTTTACAGAAAAGAGCCATAAGAATTATCACTAAAAAAGATTACAACCATCCATCAAATACATTATTTTGCAAACTGAATATTTTGAAATTCTATGATTTGTTTGACTATAATACAGTATTTTACTGTTTATAAGGCTCACAGAAACATATTACCTTCCAACATTCAGGCAAACTTTGTTAAGAGAGACAGTTATTATCTAAAGGGGATGGAAATGTTTGTGAAGCCATATTTTTGTACTTGCTTGAGAGAAAGATGTACTTTAATCCAGGGTGTTTAATCCAGGGTATTGTTTAATCCAGGATATAGGATTGTGGAATGGTCTGGAGGATGATCTTAAAAATGCCAGATCTATGTATATATTTAAGAAACAGATAAAAACTAGTTTTCTGAAAGTATATGGAAAAGAAAAAATAAAGCTATATGAATTATTGTTTGAGTTGATGTTTTTATTTTAATTTAGTATTGTTTTGTAAATTATGTTTTGTTTGAATATATTCTGGGGATAAAAGGGACAAACATTATAAGATTTATCCTTCTTCTGCTACCTTTCATTTAATTTTGATTTGTATATTTTCTTTGTTATTTTATTGCATATAGTTATTTTTTAATGAAATGAATAAAATTTTTGAACTGAAAAAAAAATTGAAATCGAGTTTAGCGTTAGCGGAGCTACGGTACTAGATTAGCTTGTTAGCGGTTAGCTTTGTCCCCTCACCGTCTATCCGACCCACCAGCTCCTCTAAAGCTTTCACTTTGTTCTGGATCCCGGGCTGGGCGAAGGTGTAGTTGTCCTGAAAAGGAAAACCCGTTATCGTTAAACGGACTCGACACGAGTCAACCGTTCGTTTCCAGGCTGGCAGCGACGCGAACGCACCTGGATGCCGTCGAGCAGCTTGCTCATGCACCAGAAGCTGTCGGCTTCGATGTTCCTCTGGGTCTCCAGGGGCAGCGCCGCCACCTCGAAGTTCTCCACGTCCTCCTCTGCAACAACAAGCAGCTCATTTAAAACTTCCCCCCCCACAAACGTTCATTTCAGCACAGAAAGCCAGTCGTGCACAAAAATGTTCACTTACTGACGAACTCTGACAAGAAGACGACAAAAAAAGGCGTGACCAGGTCGTTGATTCCCTGGACGTAACCGCTGGCCGGGTGACGGATGGCCCAGATGAACAGAATCCGCTCAAACACCTGAGAGTAAAACGTCTCTGGATGAACTCACCTGCACGTATTTACTGCAGCTCAATAAAACATTACATGATGAACTAAAGCTTTAGAGAAAACTGAGCTCTAATCTCATCTCACAGTTCCTCTAAATCTCCACAAAGTTGTTTTTTAACCACAAAAGTGATAAAATCACAAATTGAGTTTTGACATTAAAGTTCCTCTTCCTCTCTGAGCCGTCGCCTCCTTACTTCAGTTTCACGTAAAGAAACGTCCAGATTGTGTTTTAAATATTTATTTTTCAGGTAAAAAAAAAAACAAAAAAACAATCATTTTCAGCTGCGACTCTAATTAATAATAAAATAAATCAAATAACTGTTGTGTGAATTCACCTCTTGGACCGTCGGCTGTTGGAACAGCGGGATGAGAGGGTTGGTTCTGGGAATGTCGATGTGGATCTGTCAGGAAGAAAGAGTTTTATTCAGGTGTTTCCTGACTGGACAGGTGAGGTGTTACCTGGTGGAGCTGCAGCCGGACCTGTCTGTACGTGTCTTTGTGTTGCTCGTCAGTGATGGAGTGGTAATACTGCTCTATAAACCCAAAATACTCCTCCCGCTTTCTGCTCAGAACCAGCTCTCTGCGCTCCATGTTGGCCGGCAGGTAGCCCTGCAGGACACCGGGAGATGGGTCAGAACTCAGAACAGAACCTGTTTTTACCTGGAGACAGGCTGCATGACTCCATGAGTCGTTAAAACAGACTAAAATAAGCAAAACACTAGCGAAAACTGCAAAAACAACAGAACAAAAAGCTGAAAAACAGGAGCTAAAATCAGTCACGGATGCTAAAATGAGCAAAACCAATCTATAAAATTAATTAATTGAACAAAACAGAAGCTAAGTTTAGCAAAATAACTAAAAGCAGCTAAACATGAGCTAAAATGAACAAAACAGGAGCTAAAATGAGCAAAACAAAAGCAAAATTTAGCAAAACAATAACTACAAGCAGCTAAACATGAGCTAAAATGAACAAAACAGAAGCTAAAATGAACAAAACAGGAGCTAAAATGAGCAAAACAGAAGCTAAATTTAGCAAAACAATAACAAAGTAGAAAACATAAGCTACAATCATGAATTTTAGTTAGCTACAACAATTTTTAGTCATCTTTTCCTGTTAAATCAATAAATCAAATCAATTAGAAAAAATGCAAAAAGAAATGATAAACCTAAGAATGGCTAAACAAATGTGAAAATTTAGCAAAATAGTAGCTAAAATGAGAAAATAGAAGATAAATTTGGCAAAACAATCACCAAAATTAGCAAAACAGAAGCTATATTGAGCAAAACAGAAACTAAAATTAGAAAAACAGAAGCAAAATTTAGCTAAACAGTAACTAAAACCATCAAAAGTCGCTAAAACAAGCAGAACGAGCTAAATTTAGCAAAACAATCATTAAAAGCAACTAAACAGGAGCTAAAGTTAGCAAAACAGAAGCTACATTGAGCAAAGGAGAAGCTAAATTAAGCTAAACAGAAGCTAAATTGAGCAAAACAGAAGCTAAATTGAGCTAAACAGAAGCTAAATTGAGCTAAACAGAAGTTAAAATGAGCTAAACAAAAGCTAAAATGAACCAAACTGAGGCTAAGTAGTTAGCTTCTAAAATCAGAGCATTTTGAAGGAATATATTGTATCTTTATGTATTTTAATTAAAGTTGTTTTAAAGTTAAATATTTTAAAAAGTATAAAAGTCACGAACACTAAAGTCAGGACATCAGTAGAATGAGCGGAACAGTTAAACAAGTTAAATCAGCGGAATATAAGCTGAAGCAGCTCGACGCTGGAAAACGTTTAAACTATGAACAGGAAACGGTCAGAGCGCTGACTCGGCGTGAACAGACCGAGGAGCAGAACCCGAGCGGTGCAGATAAACGCGCAGAGGAGATAAGCCTGAGAACGGTTCCTGAAACCAGAGCAGATCTGCAGCATGAAGCTGGAGCTCAGAGCAACACGGACAGTTTCAGCTGCAGAGTCTTACAGAGAGCAGCCTCCAGGTGACGGGCCGCACTTCTCTCGGTACTCCTGACCAGCTGTGCTTCCGGAGTTCTTCTGCAAGGCAGCAGAGACGAACAGAACCACGTGAGCATGGAGCTTTACTCAACACAACACAGCTCAGTGACACAGTTCAGAATGAAATAAAACACTTTTCAAACAGCTGAATGGTTCTTTAGTTTTTACAGGAAGACGTTTCAGGTGAAATCATTTAAAACGTTTCAATCCAATAAAAACGTCTTGTTATTTATTCCCTGCAGTACCCAGGTCAGTGTTGGGGCTGGCCAGCAGCTGCTTGAATTTATCCAGGCGGCTTTTCTCCCGCACCGCCATGGGGGGAGCCCCCGAGGCATTCTGGTCCGAGATCCGGGCCACCAGCGGGATGACGGGTCGAACCGGGAGACTCTGCTGCTTCTGCAGCGGCGAGCAGACTGAGAAAAAACAAAAACACAGAAAGGGAAAAAATAAATCAGGCCTTTAAAATTTAACCCGGTGATTTGATACATATCGTGACACAAAGGTCACAATWTATCGCAATATATTAGTGATACTGTAAGCAAGGTGATATACCACCAGTTTTTACTCCAAAAGATTTTATTTTGAAAAAACTCCTAAATTCTGTTTATTTTTATGCAATGTGAACTGTATTTGTATTTCACATTTCTTCTTACAAAACCCATCCATTAAGTCATAATTTAAAACGATTCAGTATCAGGAAATAAAATATCGTGATATTTTAGTGCATTGATTTTTTCTTACAGCTCTAGTTACGGCAGCTTTAAAAAAAAACTGAGGCTGTCTCTGTTGGCTGGGCTAAAAATGAGCAAGAGAAGCTCAGTTTAGCAAAACAAAAAAATTAAATAAAATAAAAGCAGCAGAACAGCAGCTAAAATCAGTCATGGATGTTAAAATCAGGTGCAATTACAAAAAAAAAATTGCAAGAAATGCTAAAGCTAAAATTACCTAGACAAAGGTAAAAACAGCAAAATAGTAGGTGAAATGAGCAAAAACCAAAGCTAAATTTAATAAAACTGCTAAAATCAGCTTAACATAAGCTAAAAGTAAAAGAACTATAAATAAAACAGTTGTTGACAAAGTACCTATTATCTTATGTTTTAGTAAAAATAATTGATGAGTTGTGTGACCTGTGTGACTAAGACCAGTGTTTGTGTTTGTTTGTAGATTTATTCCTGGGGTGTCAGGAATCTGTTTAAGCCAGATTTAATCCCAGCAGCGGCTTTAAATCCCTCCTAACAGAGCTCATAATTAGCTTCACTATGAATCAGAAGCTTCTCAGGTGATTTAACTCACCTGAGGACGTCTTCAGGTCGGCCTCGCTGCTAGACTTCAACACTTTGCCGTTGACCCGCTCACGCTCTGCGTCGTCGGCTTCCTGGAGGTTCTGAGCCTCCGTTTTGGGTGGTCTCAGAGCGCGTGGCGCTTCACTTCCTGTTTCCTCCGTCTGACGCCGCAGACGCTAAACAAAACACACGCAGGTGAGACTCCTTCCTGTTTCAGAGCAGCTCGTATTTAAAGGTGTCGTCTTGTTGATACCTGGTTCTGCGCAGAGTCCTGGCCCGACGGCGCCAAAGAAGCTGGGAGGGGAGTCCTGCGGAACTCTTCGTCCTCGTCCTCGTCGATGTCCCACGCGTCGTCGGTGCTGCTGGCGAACTCGTGGAAGCTGCAGGGCTTTTTAGATTTAACGCTGTTGAACTTGGGTTTTGTGTCTTTCGGATACCTGCGGAGGGACAGGCGAACGAGCAAAGAGAGAAAAACTTAATTCAAACAATTTAACGTAACAGAAAGAGACAAATGAAATGGTAAATATTGGGTCACGGTTGCACAGACGGGTGCATGCRGCTCAACAACACACAACAAAAAATAAATMAATAAAAACTGGGGGGAATTGGTGGAAACAAATAAAATCGATCATGCAGCRCGGCCGTGCACGGACCACTTACGTCCGCCGCAAACAGGGATCGAGAGGTGGATGCTGAGCTCCATAAACTGGCTGCACGCTGTTGAAAGACGTTAAACCTTTCAGAACATCCACTGACTGATCATTAATCAGAGAGAAGCTCCAGATGGTTCATCCTGTCCTGAAGGTTGATCTTTTACTCTGCCTGTCAGTGAGTGGAGGATTTAAAAAGTTTATTATTCTAACAGAGCTGAGTCTGGTCCTCTGGACAGGTTCTGCTTTCCAAACTGTGTCGTCATTTAGACTAAAACATTTAGTCCTGGCCTGTAGATGAGTGTAAACTGTAGAGTCTTAACCTGTAGATGAGTGTAAACTGTAGAGTCCTAACCTGGAGATGAGTGTAAACTGTAGAGTCCTGACCTGTAGACGAGTGTAAACTGCAGAGTCCTGACCTGTAGACGAGTGTAAACTGCAGAGTCC
>NW_013952544.1:956813-961335 GCF_001266775.1 Austrofundulus limnaeus
TAAACTGTAGAGTCCCGGTCTGTAGAGGAATGTAAACTGTAGAGTTCTAGCCTATAGATGAGTGTAAACTGTTAAATCCTGGCATGTAGATGAGTGTAAACTGTAGAGTCCTAACCTGTAGATGAGTGTAAACTGTAGAGTCCCGGTCTGTAGAGGAATGTAAACTGTAGAGTTCTAGCCTATAGATGAGTGTAAACTGTTAGAGTCCTGGCCTGTAGATGAGTGTAAACTGTAGAGTCCTAACCTGTAGATGAGTGTAAACTGYAGAKTCCTRRCCTGTRGATGAGTGTAAACTGTAGAGTCCTAACCTGTAGATGAGTGTAAACTGTAGAGTCCTGACCTGTAGACGAGTGTAAACTACAGAGTCCTGGCCTGTAGATGAGTGCACACTGTAGAGTTCTGGCCTGTAGATGAGTGTAAACTGTTAAGTCCTGGCCTGTACATGGGTGTAAACTGTAGAGTCCTGACCTGTAGATGAGTATAAGCTGTAGAGTCCTGGTCTGCAGATGAGTGTAAACTGTAGATTCATGGTCTGTAGATGAGTGTAAACTGCAGAGTCCTGGCCTGTAGATGAGTATAAACTGCAGTGTCCTGGTCTGTAGATGAGTGTAAACTGCAGAGTCCTGGCCTGTAGATGAGTATAAACTGCAGTGTCCTGGCCTGTAGATGAGTATAAACTGCAGAGTCCTGGCCTGTAGAGGAATGTAAACTGCAGAGTCCTGGCCTGTATATGAGTGTAAACTGTAGAGTCCTAGTGTGTAGATGAGTGTAAACTACAGAGTCCTGGCCTGTAGATGAGTGTAAACTGCAAAGTCCTGGCCTGTAGATGAGTGTAAACTGCAGAGTCCTGGCCTAGAAGAGTGTAAACTGCAGAGTCCTGGCGTAGAAGAGTGTAAACTGCAGAGTCCTGGCCTGTAGATGAGTGTAAACTGCAGAGTCCTGCCTGTAAATGAGTGTAGACTGCAGAATCTTAGCCTAATGATGTTGCGCTTTTCTGTTGGGCCATTCTTATGGCCAGTAGCTGCTTTGTTTCCATGATGTATAACTGGTCACAGTCCTGCTGGCACTTAACAGCATACACAACATTATTCTGTGCCGGAGGGCCAGATCTTTGGGGTGAACCAGTTTTTGCTGTACTGTGTTTTTGGGGTTGAAAGCCACTGGGACGTCATGTTTAGAGAATGAACGTCTCAGTTTCTCTGATTTCTCTCTGAATTTATTGCCAATACGCAGCTTAATTAATATTTGTATTGAAATATGTCATATTATGGTTTGAGTGACTAACATTTACTTGCACTGGCGGCTCATTTTCTTCCTTTAAATGAACTTTGTCTGTTTTTTTGTCCCTCAGTGAGCAGTAATAGTGGACAGCTTGCAGAGCTTCACCTCCCTGTGGTGGGCAGTATGTTCAACGGACACAAGAATCTTCAACCTCAGCTGTTTTCTCCTCAACTCTCTGCCAACTCGAGGCAGAAAAAAAAACTCCAACAAGAACTGGCAATAATCTGCATTTTTCCACCTAGACAGCCATGAAGAGCGGCTTCATTTGTCCTTGTTTTATTCCTTACCTCAGTATATATGAGTTGGTAAAAACAGCAGAAAAGAAGGGTGTCTTTACTGTATTTTTAACAAATAAAAAGGTTCAAAAAAACAAATATTTCTTCAATAAATACTGACACTGTTTAGAATTTACCCCCCTTGTTTTAAACTAAAAGAAAGTTTTTGGGTATTAAATATCTGTTAGGTATTATCTATCTGATCCAGCCTAGTAAAAATCAATGTMATTTGGCCTAAATGTGGTGATATACTTACATTTTTTTCTGTATGAGTTAAGTTTTTAAATAGTAAAATATTTCAATTGCACTGCTGTTTAGTAACTAAAAACAAAAACTCAGCAGTTAATGTAAAACTCCTGGTTCAGGATAATCTCTGTGTTTCAGCTTTTAACAGGAGGTTTTTGTGTAAATCTTCACATCCAGCTGGTGTTTTCTCTCGTGAACGGAGAGCCACGTCCGTCTGAGAGGTGCTGATTATCGTGTTTGTCGTCCTCACGCAGGTTTTTTTTAAATTTTTTATCAGGAACGGCTCAAGGACAGGCGGCCGGGGCCGAACTAGCTGCTCTCGCCTTCCTGTTCCAACGTGCACTTCCAGAGTCCAACCCTCCAACGGTTTCACAGAGATCCCTGTGGGCGACACAAGACGGCCACTCCCTCTCCTTGGAGATCCTCGGCTCTCAGATTTCTCAAACGCGCCGAGCTCCTGTTTTTCCTGCTCAGCCTTCCAACAGGAACATAAAAACTCCCAACAGGACAGAACAAATGAGAACAAACATCTCCTATTTAAATGATGAGGTCCAGCGGGTACATTAGCATGATGCTAATGTATGAAAAAAATAAATAAATAAAATTTAAAACTTGTAGATGTCATTTTTTTAATCTCCGGCTTTAGGCAGGTGATGACATCTTTGATCACATCTGTGTGTTTGGGTTGGCTTGTTGTGTTAGCAAAATATCTGATGATTCAATGGCTGGGTTAACTGAACAGTAATCAACTTTTGGAATAAGCCACGTTTAAGATGGCCGACACAACAACAAACAAGAAGTGTTAAAAGCGCAGTCAGTTTTTCAGATTAAAACTAAGATTTTGTGTTGTAGTATCTACACATTGCACAATACTTTTGCTTTAACCTTTGGCATCAATCCTGTCTGTCTGTTAGCAAAATATCACATGCACCTCTGAGTTGTAACCACTCTCAGCTACTGCCACACCAAATTTCAGCTCAATGTAAGCAAGTTTGCCTTAATTACAGCTATTTTAGTGTTTATAAAATTAGTTGGCTGTGGCAACTATCTTAAATCAGGTTGACCCCAAAAGTTAATAAGTTGTAGAAGCACATCTATTAATTATACCTCGAAAGTTTCAATAAAATCCATCCAATGATTCATGAGATATTTTGCTAACAGACAAAGCGAATGGATTCCAAATAGCTTAGTGGCAAAAAAGTTGAAGATCTTAAACAATCTGCTAGAGCTCAGACTGTGTGTTAGTGATCAGTCTCAGCTACTACCTCACCAGATTTTATCTACTTATTCGTAAAATTGACGGAATTATAGCAATTTTGGTGTTTTTTAATTGTAGCTAGCTGTGGCGGCCATCTTGGATGGGGTTGTCCATAAAAGTTAATCAGTTGTAGAAGCCTATCCACTGATTATTTACTGAAAGTTTCATTAAGGTCAGTGCACCGGATCACGAGATATTTTGCTAACAGACGAACACACACTTCTTTAAGCGGCGGGTGATTAATGTGATTTGAATAATTTGTGTCACCAGCTGTCATCCTGCAACGATGGAAACCGCAACATAAAGGTAATTTATGCAACAAAAACGATTATTTACTGAGTTTAACTCACGACACGAAATAACATTTCTGTAAACGACTCAGGAACAAGCTTTCAGCAGCTTCTTTTCGTTCTGGTTAGCTTGATATAAATGAACTACATTGACCATCAGCCACTTCGGCAACAATGCAGTAGTTTTGTCTGAAACTCCACACAGAAATGAGCAGAACGAGAACTAACCTTCCGGGAACCTTAGCGTTTCTCCTCCAGAAATTGATCCTGTTGTCGGTGGCCATGCTCGGGTAGAAACGGACCGACACCCGCCCGGAGGAGGAGGGGGGTCTCCTCGGACCATGAAACCACAAAAGACAGGGGAGGTGAGGAGCGGGGCGGCTGGCGGTTAAAACAAAAAAGGAAAAACGCTTCCGTGTTTTAATGGCTCGGGCCCCGCATCAATCAATTTTCTAAAGAAAAAAAAAAAAAGAGGGTTCGGAGACAAACGTACATGTCACTTTCTGCCGCGGAGATGAGTGAAGCGGCGCTCAGGAAGCCGCCATCTTGGAGAGCAACGGTCACGGCGCGTGATTGGCTCGCGGGTCTAACAGGTGCAGCTGAAGGCATCCAATGGGAGAAGCCCGGGGGGCCTCTCCGGCTGATGGATGGATGCTAACCTGATGGACGCTAGAGATGGTAAATTCAGCTCACTTTTTTACAGCTCTACACAACAAACAACGAACACGTGATGAAAAATTAGCAGAAGGAACAACAAAGATGACATTTAATGTTAGCTGACCTGGTTAACATCAACACGAACGAACTGCTAGGTTTTTAACGTAAATCACTGACCCAAATCATGAATTTTCAGCGTTTCTGCTGAGTCTTTATTACAAATCAGATCATTTGATTCTGCTTCGTTTGGAATGAGTCTTTAACACGAATCAAAAGATTCGACTCATCTGAAGCATAGACTTAAATATCACTAGACTGAGCCCCGCCAATACCGTACACTGGTGTCGTCTGTGACAACATGGCGGAGCAAAATGGCGTCCTAAGAGGGCAACAGCTCACAGCCCCAAAAGAAACTGATAAACAACAGCTGAACTGGATCAGTTTCACAGATTATCTGTCATGTTTTTACAATAAATTAATAATTACGTTAATTTCATTCAACAATCATGTAAAAC
>NW_013952544.1:961845-969795 GCF_001266775.1 Austrofundulus limnaeus
ATTATATAAACTGTAAAATAATAATAATAATTGGATTAATATTATTATTAATAGTTTTAATGATTTCTACATTGTCAGTCCTTTTTTTTCTGCTCTGTTGTCAACATGTACAGTAATGGGAAATCCAGAYACTTGACCGTTTAGCGTTAGCCATTAGCTTCTCCAGCTAACGTGGTCTTTGTGCACTCCAGTTGTTCTATAGGATCTCCTTGGTCTGTAGTGTTTTAGTCTTTAACACGAATCAGAGATCATACTCATCTGAGTCTGCTGTGTTTGCAATGAGTTTTAACATGACTCAAAAGACCTGACTCATCTGTATTTCTAGTGATTCTTTGACTCTAATCAGAGTCCTGGCTCATCTGAGTATTCAGTGTTTCTGGTGGGTCTTTGAGCCGAATCAATGACCCAACTCATCTGATTTTGCAGCTTTTCCTGTGATTCTTTGACTCAAACCAGGGACATGACTCGTCTGAATCTGCAGTGTTTCTGGTGAGTCTTTAAACCAAAACTGCTGCAGCGGGCGATATGCATTCCTTCAAAAAATAAAGTTTGTTTTTTTCTGATCTTATTCACTCTAACAAACCTTTATTTTGATAAGCTGCACAAGTTTGTCACCGACCTTTGACCTGCAGAGAGGGAAAAATAAAACACTTTATGCTGGCTTAAATAGGTAGTTGTAGATGTTCTTCTTTTGGCTGTTCCCTCTTCGGGGGTCTCCACAGCCAGTCATTAATCTCACTCTGTCCTCTGCATCCTCTGTCCTCACTCCGTGTCCTCAACTGTCCTGTGCCGACCTAACCTCCGCCACTTCCTTATCCAACATCACAACTCTACTAAACTGTGACCCAAACCACAAATCAGCTCACAAATCAGATATCTTCCTCTGCAGGGTGACAATGTTTTTTTTTTATTTTTATCTTTTTTTTTTGATGACTTCTCTTTTTTTTTTTGATATGAAGCTGCTTTAACAGTGTCTGACCACAAGAGGGCAGCATTCTCTGCTCCAAAACCAGCTCATCAGTTAAAATAAACCAGTTTGACCACCAACCCCCTTATTTATCGCAAGTGTTTAAAAAGTGTTTATCATAAGCAGGAGTCATTTCCCCCTTAAAAATACGATTGTTTCTTTTATTRTGATTGTTTTCCAGATTCAGATGAGATCAGCTTTGCTGTATTCAAATGCATGCAAACATGGGAGGTGTTCTCTCTGTCTCTGTTTGTTTAGGGAAATCACTGCAGGCTCCGCCCACCTGCCCTCACCTCTGCCTGCCTCCAACGGACATCAACTGACAAAAATCCAGGTGAGGCTTTAAATTTCAACTCTGCTTTATTGTTCTGCTGGGGAGGCTTTTTACAGCCTGGATCTCAGGTCATTATTACTGGAATTAAATCTTTACTGTGAATTATTTTATTTCACAGGAGACATATTTTTAAGTTTGGTCTCCTCTTTTCTGAGATAATTGTTGAAGGAGGAAACTTTCAGTCACAAGGCCGGACAATGAGGAACTGTGTGAGAGTGGCCYAGAGGAACGGCACTTTGTTTTCTCTTTCCTCCTTTTCCTCTCAGACAACATTAATTTGAGATTTTCAATTCTGACCGCAGCTTATTTTTACATCGAAGAGATCATTTTTATCCCGTGTTTGCCCTGAGGAGTTCCTCATTTTTTTCAAAATAAAAGTTGTGTGTTTTTGAGTTGCTCTCTGCAAGTATTTTTGTTCATGTTTTGCATCTGGAGGATTTGGACTTTTTCCGGGAAAACCGACTCCAACTTTGTTCTTCAGCAAAACTGAAACTTTTTTGTTGTTGTTTTCGAGCTCAAAGAGCTGTTTGGAAATTTTATCAAGAAGTTCCTGAAGGAGTTCGGAAAATTTAATCTTTTTTGTGCTTGGTGCGTTTTTTGTTTTATATGCTTTCTTCATGACTCGTCTGTTTTTTAAAAGACAAAATAATATTTTAACGTCCTCATTTTTATATTTACTGTGAGTAAAGACTGAGAGCCGAAGGAGCTGAAAACGAGTTGGTAAAGCTAAATCCTGCAGAAAACGGTATTAAAAAGTAAAGCTCAACTTAAAAGCAAAACTTTAGCCGAAGAGCAGCAAAACAGTAGCTAAAACAGTAGAATAATAGCTAAATGCTTGTAGATGTATGGATGATGGGCTGTAGAAGTTCAATTTTAAAGCAGAAGAATAGTGTCTAAAAACAGCAGAACAGTACCGGGGTAGTTAAAAACAGTAGGACAATAGCTAAATGCTGGTCGCTAAACATTACAAAACAGATGCTAAAGATAAAATTAGAAAAATAAATTATTAAATTAGACATAGTAATTAAAAAATGAACACAAATTACATTTTAAAGCAGAAGAATAGTGGCTAAAAAAAGCTGAAGGAGCAAACAGTATTAAAAATAAAGCACAAGCTAAAAGCAGCAGAATGATAGCAAAACACTAGCCATTAAACTTAGCAAAAGAGATGCTGAAGATAAAATTAGCTAAACAAATGCTAAAATTAGGCAGAATAGTTTAAAACTGACCAGCAATTACATTTTAAAACACCAGATTAGTGGCTAAAAGCAGAACACAAGCTAAAAGCTGCATAACAACTCAGAAAAAGCTAAAAACAGCAGGACAATAGCTGAAAGCTAAAAGGGCAAACAGGATTAAAATGTAGCTCAAGCTAAAAGGAAAACTTTAGCTGAAAAGCAGCAGAACATTAGCTAAAAGCAGTAGGACAGTAACTAAAAGCAAAACAGATGCTGCTTTTAGCTACTGCTCTACATTTAGCTTGTGCTGTACTTTTTAATATTGGTTTGCTCTTCTTATAGCTTCTGTTCTACAGCAGAATAGTGGCTAAAAAGCAGAACAGTAGCTAAAAATTCAATATAGAAGAAGAGAAACATGTAACCTGATTAGAATATGAGCAAAACCTTATTTGAATTTAAAAAATGAGCAGATTTGTTAAAAAAAGGTCAAAGGTATAAAATCTGTAACTTAAATCTAAAATTTGCAGAAAAACACAGAAAAGCTAAAAGTAGCTTAAGAAAATGTGCAGAAGCCGAAACTATAAACAGGAAAAGTCTGAACGCTGAGTCGTCCTTCACACTTTCACCGTGCTGTCAGCGATCTTTGAGTTGATGGGCTGAATAAAAAAACAAACTTTTGTTTCTACAGTTTTCAGTTTGGTCGTGTTCAGATCTTCACACTGACTCAGGAGCGAGCTGATGACTCCTCTGCCTCAGGTCTGCTGGCCTCACTTGCTCTGACCGCTGTCGGGTCATGGAGGAGTGTGTGTTCTCAGAGAAAGGTAGGGCAGGGTGTGTGTGTGTGTGTGTGTGCGTGTGCGTGTGTGTGTGTGTGTGTGACAGAACTTTTCACATGTGATTTACAGATTTTACTTCTTCCTGTTGTTTCATTTTTTTACCTGTAAAACCTGACTTACTGTGAAACTACAACGTGAGTCACATAACTACAAACTACAAACAACAACACTGAAGTTCTGTAGGTTTGGGTCAAATGAAGCAACTAAACCATTCTCAAATTAAAAACATGTTTCAGTACCTTACCTGGTTGAAAATAGTTCAAGTTACCAAATGTTTGGAGATACTGGATTAAAAATAAATTAACTGCATAATGGCAATGTTACCATTTTGCTACTGACGCAATGCATTCTGGGGATGATGATGAAGACAGTTAAGACTAAAACGCAAAGTCAAGGCTAAAATCTATAATGTTTGAAGCTACTGAATTTGTACTGTATGTATGTATATATTATTAACATGTGGAGTCCGAGCTGATATTATTAGTTTGGGAGCTCATGCCATATATTGCCACATATATTAGCTGTAGAGCTAATGTTATTTTCATTAGCTCAGGAGCTAACAYTTTTTATTTGCTCAGGAGGTAATGCTATATTTATTAGCACTGGAGGTATCTCTGTATTAGCTTTGGGGCTAATGCTTTATTTATTATCTCTGGAGCTAACGTTATATTTATTAGCTCAAGAGATAATGCTATATTTTTTTGTAACTCAGTAGCTAACATTATGTTTATTCTCAGTTAACGTTATATTTATTAGCTCGGGAGCTAACGCTATATTTTTGTAGCTCTGGAGCTAACATATTTATTATTTCAGGAGCTAACACTATATTTTTTGTAGCTCTGGAGCTAACACTATATTTATTAGCTCTGAAGCTAACATATTTATTATTTCAGGAGCTAACACTATATTTTTTGTAGCTCTGGAGCTAACACTATGTTTGTTAGCTCTGGCGCTAACATATTTATTATTTCAGGAGCTAATGCTATATTTTTCGTAGCTCTGGAGCTAACACTTTTAATTTTAGAGCTAACATTATATTTAATAACTCGGACTAACACTGTATTTATTAAATCTGGAGCTAACGCTATATTTTCTAGCTTTGGAGCTAACTCAAAAGCTTAAAGGCTAAAGCTGCTAACAGGCAACATTCATGAGACAGTTATATTTTTCTAATATATAAGAATTAAACTGCCTGCAGTATTTGCAGTAGTTTGTTTTTATAGTTGAGGTAAACAGATGAGATTAACATCAAGGTTTGACATGATTCATCAGATTATCTCAGATTAACACGTTGGGGTAAACTTGCGATATGCATTCGAAATATTAGACCTTTTAACTTAAAACTGTTGTAATTTTTTGGGAAACACACATTTGTGCGTGAGTCGTCAGAGCGACCTGCTGAGCTTCCAGCAGCTGACCCCAGATCAGATTGAGGTTAGTGACATTTTACACCTCAGTGCTCGCCGTACGGCACATTAACCCTCGACGGCGCTTTCTAACGCAGATTAAATAAATCTGTGAAGAGGAAAGCTGCTCTGAGTTTCCTTCAACACCAGGAAGAATATAGAATCAGGCGAGAAAACAGTTTTTATTTTTTTTATTCTTTGAAGAAGATCTCAATAAATAACATAATTAGAGCTGAAGGTGAATCACAATGAGAGCAGGATGATGGGAAAACACTTTTCGCGCCAGATTTGCATAATTTGGATATATTCTGTGTAATTTCGCTAAAGTGAGAGGAAAACAAAACAGAAGGGAAGGTTTGAGCGTGCACTTATCATAAAACGAAGTGCGACGCCGTTAACCGCCGCTGTGCTTTTAGCAAATATCCATCTCTGCCTCTGCGTCGTTATCACCCTCCTGATTATGGATGCACAGATAAACAAACACGTGCACGAGGACACGCTCGCTGCACTCAACACACTCAGTGTGTGCGGTTCTGAGTTATGAGCCAACGCCGCTCCACCACGTGCTCCATGTTTTATGAGATGAGCAAGCTTTAATGACTCTGTCACCAGTAAATGGGCTCTGATTTGTAGCACAGCTGTCGCTCCACACTGCAATCACACACACAAAACATACACACATACTGAACACACAAAAACATACACACCTACTGAACACACAAAAACACACACCTACTGAACACCTACACATCCATACAGATGCTGATGCATTTGTTTGTATCTTTTAGTTAAAGAAAAGTGCCTACAAAGATAATTTTAATTACTTCTAACAAACAAAAGTTTTAAAAATGTAAGTAAAAATCAGTGGTGGGCATGAAATGCTAATAGCAGAACTAGCTTGTCATTTAGCGGATTAGCTTTTTTTGCTAACTTTTGAAACCGTTAGTGGACCAATTAGCTTTCACTAAATTAAGTTCCATTCATTTTAATTCCACAAAAACAAAACAAAAAAATTCACAAGCGTAAAACTTCAATTTATATGTCCTTTATCCCAAATTAAATAAAAACTATCCCCTTTTACAAGCAGTATTGGATGTTTGTGTAGCACTTCAAACTAAGAACCTACTGAAAATAAATAAAATAATATTTAACGATATCTAAATAACAAATTTAAAGTTTGACTATTTATAAAATATGTTAGAGAAAGTGGTTTGACTAACTTTAAACGGTATTTACAAAAATAAAAACTCAATCTAGAAATGCTTTTATTCTGAAACTAGAAGTATCACTAGTTAGACAGAGCTATAACTGGTTCGGATTTGCTGATTTGCTTCAGATGACCCTCCCCACCTTTAAATTAGACCAATAGAAAACTAATAACAGGTTTGTGTCAGTCCCACCAGTCTTAGCGGTTAGCGTTAGCTTCCACAAATTTTCTATCTGTTTAGCGGTTAAGTGGATTTTGTCAGCTGTTCCCACCACTGCTAAAAATCAACTAAGTTTTTTTCATTAAAATTGTTTTTGAAAAACGATGGCCTCAAAGCTGGTCTGGACACAAGGATGGTACCCCGTTATGTGTCCTGTAATCTGTCTTCAGTATGTTTAAAGTGGGACAGGTAGTCACAGGGCTGTTTGGTATCGTGGTGTGTAACACACTGGGCATGTGCAACAGAAAACTGAGGACAGAGCTTCGAAGCTTGGCATCCCGTGACAGCTGCTCAGATTATTCAGAAGGTCCAGTAAGGCACAAGATATCTGCGTACGTGAATCTTCTCTTATCAACAAAAGCAGGCTGGTCATTCGTGTAGAGGTTAAAACATAGGCTAACTAGTACAGATCCTTGAGGAGTTCCATTCCTTTGGAGTCTACATCTAGAGAAGGAGCCCTTCAAACCTGAACAAGTTACGATCTCTTCCTTTTTACCTATTTTATTTATTTGTGATTTTTTGTTATTTTACTTTCGGGTTCTTTCAATGACCTTTGTAGGTAAAAACAAATCTGTCWGTATCTGTATGAATTTAATCTCATGATAGATTTTGTCTCAAACATTCTGACATGTTGCTGCAGAGAAAAGCTGCTCCTCTGATTCAGGCAGCGGCTCCATCACAGCTCATATTTAATCGATGCACCTTTTCCTCAGAGGATCCATCGATCCGCGTCCTGCTGTAAATTTTCTGTCTCTGACGTTAAAGTTTTAGATGCAAAGCAGTTTTATTATTTATATTATTATTAATATTATTATTACTCATTAACACTTTGAGCGGTTTCCAAACATTCACAATGTTTGGTTTCACAACTCAACCTGCTGTTTGACTGGAAGGTATATAAAAAATAAGAACACGGCTGTGAGGGACTGAGAGGTGGTTTAGTTCAGTTTATTTAGTAAATATGAACAAAATCCAAGAAATATCATTTTAACATTGATTTTACATTTTAAAAAGAAAACATTTACCTTCATGTTTGAGACAAGAGAGAACTGTCTGCAGCAGGACAGGAACAGGACGAATGAGGACAGTAGGACATGTTAGACTGGAACTTACAGGACATGTATGAGGACAGTAGGACATGTTAGACTGGTACAGGACATGTATGAGGACAGTAGGACATGTTAGACTGGTACAGGACATGTATGAGGACAGTAGGACATGTTAGACTAGTCCAGGACATGTAGGAGGATATGTTTGTCCAACCACTGTTTTTGCCCAACATTTATGCAGTAAAATAAATTTGTTCAGTTTTCTAATAAATCTGTTTAATTATGTTTTTATTTGCTGAACATTTAAACATTAAACTCATAAAACACTTGTTTTATCACAGTTAAGTCTTTTAAACATCCTGATTCTGACCAGTTGTTATAATTTGATGTTATTACAGGTAACAACCAGCAGGTGTCGCTGTGGCAAAGAGTTTCACCTGCTCTGACCGGTTTAGACTCTATTTTATGGTCTTCTGCTTCTTTTTTTCTCTTTTTTTATTAAACTTTCCAGCAGTTGATCTTCTTCACTTGGTTACATCAACTTACAGACGCGCACACGTTTGTTGTTGCTGTTGTTGTTGTTGACACGTCCGTCTGTCTTGTTTACACACTCGGCGCTGGCTGACAGTGAAGCAGGTGTGCCCTTTAGATTTCAGAGAAATGTCAGGCGATGATGTGCGTGAGGAGTGTGTTTGTGTTATCAAGTTTTGAAATGATTTCTGGATTGGTAGTCTCTTCCCCCCAGCTCCCCTC
>NW_013952544.1:970124-971588 GCF_001266775.1 Austrofundulus limnaeus
CACATGAACACAGTCGCTGCTGCACCTTGTTGACTTTACTCTCATTAGGAGGCCAAATGAATATGACGAGTTGTGACATTAGGCTACAGCTGGAACAAATGCGCCAGCCGCTCACTCCTCAGCCCGGCCAATTTTTACCCCCCACCCCTCCTCCGATTTCTTCCCAGGCGTAAACAAACATGTGCTCGCTTGTTTTTCGAGGAAGAGCTTGATGGGTTTGCAACAATATTGGAAAATGTAGATGGGCCTGTGTTCTGAATTGGATTGCACGCTTTGATGCAGAGACAGATTGTAAACTGGGCTTTTTATTAAATCCTTCATTAGGATTCATCAGTAAGATTGGATCAGAAAAAGGTCACTTCTTTTCCTCTTTGCTCCCCCACCTCCCTCTAATTTCTCTCTTTAACCCCCACCCCCAACTTTCCTCCCATCTTTGCCTCCTCAACTCTCTCCTCCTTCCCTCACTAGCCTTTGCCCGAAACTGTGATGAAAATGGTGGAAAATAATCATCATGAGCCTGCTGGAGAAACACAAGGTGAAAGTGACATTACCCCACCCACCCCCAGCCCCCACCCTCGTCGCCATCTAGCCCGGCGCCAGTGGGACGCCCGTGCCACAAATCATTTGTATACTCTCATTTCTGCAAGCGGCCCGCGACGTTGCTTACTGCTTAGAGAGCAGATGACTTTTAGAAAGAGGAGAGAATTGGGAGGGAAGGATGACGAGATGAGGAGGAGGAGGAGGAGGTGGGGGGGCAATTTACCGGTGTGTGAGAGGACGTCTGTGGGAGTTGAAATTGAGAAGGAAATTGTGTGCGCCATATGTCAAGTTGTGCAAAAAGAAGGTTTTCATTGCGCACCTAGATTGTGTGTGTTTGTGTGTGTGTGTTTTCTGTCACAAAATGAACCATCTGGGTTGTTTATTGAATCACCTTCACTATTGTCTGAGTTCCCGGCTATTATCGCTGAAAGAGCTACAGGAAATGTGGCGCGCATATTGTCTGCAGCCGGCGTTTGGTCATCTCTGTCTCTGTCTCACATGTAAGCACACACCCTTCCCCCGCCACACACCGCCGCCTCATTATACTCCTCCTACTCTGAACGTTTGGGCAAACACGTGACGTTATTTCACCTGCAACATAAACACACATYTGTTTAAAAACGGTTTACCGGACGCCATGTCGTAAAGTCATGAAGGTGAAGTTGACGTTTCGTTAAATAAACAATTCGTAACTGAGCAACGTTACGTTTCTGTACTTAAAGTGCCTGTGACATCAAAGCTTTGTAATAAATATGAATGCGTTTTTTGAAAGAGAACATTGATAACTATTGCAAAACAAATTCCACGCTGCTGAGATGAACAGTTGTTGAGATATTTGCATGTGAAGAAACTAGGGCTGTGTATTGGCAAGAATTTGGCGATACGATACATATCATAACAGAGGGGTCACGATACGATTTATCC